>NC_143047.1:32767500-33017500 GCF_057628025.1 Oncorhynchus mykiss
ATCGTTAGTATTCAGCTAACCACGGTTTGTGGTCATCAGCTATCCTTTAGCTCGAAAATCTATCGCCAGTTTTGTACGGCGCTGCGCGGCTCGGAACGGAACATACCGGACCAATTTTTCTCTCCATGTCCCTGGATTTCAACTGCTCTCTGGACATTCATACCCGGATCTCACAGCTAGCTAGCTGCTATCCGTGTGACAGTCGGCTTTCGTCGATTCCGGAGCAAACATCGATTGTTCCGGTGCTAGCCAGCTCCGTCAATCACTCCTGAGTTCCATCATTCACTCCTGGGCTGCAGTCACCTATCCGGACCCGTTTCACTGCCTACGCGGAGCCCCACCGGGCCTTCACAACTGGACTGCCGACGTTATCTACCTGAAGGAGATCCGGCTGGCTCCTCTGTCGCGACGTTACCTGAACGCCCATCTGCGGCCCGCTAACCGTTAGCTGTCTTACCGGCTGCTATTCTGAATAGATAATCGGACAATTTATTTATTTTTCTTATGTTTTCTTCTCGGGCCTCTATAACTATATCTATTGTTCTTATTTTTGTTGTTGTTGTGTGATTTGGATTAATCCCCTCTACCTCACGGAACCCCACTAATCTACTGACCGAACGCAAGAGGTGGCTAACAACAGACTCCATCCTATGCTAGCTTGCTACCGGTTGGCCTGGCTAGCTGTCTAAATCGCTGTGACCCTCAACCAACCTCTCCACTCACTGGACCCTTTTGATCACTCGACTAAGCATGCCTCTCCTTAATGTCAATATGTCTTGTCCATTGCTGTTCTGGTTAGTGTTTATTGGCTTATTTCACTGTAGAGCCTCTAGTCCTGCTCACTATACCCTATCCAACCTATTAGTTCCACCACCCACACATGCAATGACATCTCCTGGTTTCAATGATGTTTCTAGAGACAATATCTCTCTCTTCATCACTCAATACCTAGGTTTACCTCCACTGTATTCACATCCTACCTTACCTTTGTCTGTACATTATACCTTGATGCTATTTTATCGCCCCCAGAAACCTCCTTTTACTCTCTGTTCCAGACGTTCTAGACGACCAATTCTTATTGCTTTTAGTCGCACCCTTATTCTACTCCTCCTATGTTCCTCTGGCGATGTAGAGGTGAATCCAGGCCCTGCAGTGCCTAGCTCCACTCCTATTCCCCAGGCGCTCTCTTTTGACGACTTCTGTAACCGTAATAGCCTTGGTTTCATGCATGTTAACATTAGAAGCCTCCTCCCTAAGTTTGTTCTATTTACTGCTTTAGCACACTCTGCCAACCCGGATGTTCTAGCTGTGTCTGAATCCTGGCTTAGGAAGACCACCAAAAATTCAGACATTTTAATTCCAAACTACAACATTTTCAGACAAGATAGAACTGCCAAAGGGGGCGGTGTTGCAATCTACTGCAAAGATAGCCTGCAGAGTTCTGTCCTACTATCCAGGTCTGTACCCAAACAATTTGAACTTCTACTTTTAAAAATCCACCTCTCCAAAAACAAGTCTCTCACCGTTGCCGCCTGCTATAGACCACCCTCTGCCCCCAGCTGTGCTCTGGACACCATATGGGAACTGATTGCCCCCCATCTATCTTCAGAGCTCGTGCTGCTAGGCGACCTAAACTGGAACATGCTTAACACCCCAGCCATCCTACAATCTAAACTTGATGCCCTCAATCTCACACAAATTATCAATGAACCTACCAGGTACCTCCCCAAAGCCTTAAACATGGGCACCCTCATAGATATCATCCTAACCAACTTCCCCTCTAAATACACCTCTGCTGTCTTCAACCAAGATCTCAGCGATCACTGCCTCATTGCCTGCATCCGTAATGGGTCAGCGGTCAAACGACCTCCTCTCATCACTGTAAAACGCTCCCTGAAACACTTCAGCGAGCAGGCCTTTCTAATCGACCTGGCCGGGGTATCCTGGAAGGATATTGACCTCATCCCGTCAGTAGAGGATGCCTGGATATTTTTTAAAAATGCCTTCCTAACCATCTTAAATAAACATGCCCCATTCAAGAAATTTAGAACCAGGAACAGATATAGCCCTTGGTTCTCCCCAGACCTGACTGCCCTTAACCAACACAAAAACATCCTATGGCGTTCTGCATTAGCATCGAACAGCCCCCGTGATATGCAGCTGTTCAGGGAAGCTAGAAACCATTATACACAGGCAGTTAGAAAAGCCAAGGCTAGCTTTTTCAAGCAGAAATTTGCTTCTTGCAACACTAACTCAAAAAAGTTCTGGGACACTGTAAAGTCCATGGAGAATAAGAACACCTCCTCCCAGCTGCCCACTGCACTGAAGATAGGAAACACTGTCACCACTGATAAATCCACCATAATTGAAAATTTCAATAAGCATTTTTCTACTGCTGGCCATGCTTTCCACCTGGCTACTCCTACCCCTGTCAACAGCACTGCACCCCCAACAGCAACTCGCCCAAGCCTTCCCCATTTCTCCTTCTCCCAAATCCATTCAGCTGATGTTCTGAAAGAGCTGCAAAATCTGGACCCCTACAAATCAGCCGGGCTAGACAATCTGGACCCTTTCTTTATAAAATTATCTGCCGAAATTGTTGCCACCCCTATTACTAGCCTGTTCAACCTCTCTTTCGTGTCGTCTGAGATTCCCAAAGATTGGAAAGCAGCTGCGGTCATCCCCCTCTTCAAGGGGGGGGACACTCTTGACCCAAACTGCTACAGACCTATATCTATCCTACCATGCCTTTCTAAGGTCTTCGAAAGCCAAGTCAACAAACAGATTACCGACCATTTTGAATCTCACCATACCTTCTCTGCTATGCAATCTGGTTTCAGAGCTGGTCATGGGTGCACCTCAGCCACGCTCAAGGTCCTAAACGATATCTTAACCGCCATCGATAAGAAACATTACTGTGCAGCCGTATTCATTGATCTGGCCAAGGCTTTCGACTCTGTCAATCACCACATCCTCATCGTCAGACTCAACAGCCTTGGTTTCTCAAATGATTGCCTCGCCTGGTTCACCAACTACTTCTCTGATAGAGTTCAGTGTGTCAAATCGGAGGGTCTGTTGTCCGGACCTCTGGAAGTCTCTATGGGGGTGCCACAGGGTTCAATTCTTGGACCGACTCTCTTCTCTGTATACATCAATGAGGTCGCTCTTGCTGCTGGTGAGTCTCTGATCCACCTCTACGCAGACGACACCATTCTGTATACTTCCGGCCCTTCTTTGGACACTGTGTTAACAACCCTCCAGGCAAGCTTCAATGCCATACAACTCTCCTTCCGTGGCCTCCAATTGCTCTTAAATGCAAGTAAAACTAAATGCATGCTCTTCAACCGATCGCTACCTGCACCTACCCGCCTGTCCAACATCACTACTCTGGACGGCTCTGACTTAGAATACGTGGACAACTACAAATACTTAGGTGTCTGGTTAGACTGTAAACTCTCCTTCCAGACCCATATCAAACATCTCCAATCCAAAGTTAAATCTAGAATTGGCTTCCTATTTCGCAACAAAGCATCCTTCACTCATGCTGCCAAACATACCCTTGTAAAACTGACCATCCTACCAATCCTCGACTTTGGCGATGTAATTTACAAAATAGCCTCCAATACCCTACTCAACAAATTGGATGCAGTCTCTCACAGTGCAATCCGTTTTGTCACCAAAGCCCCATATACTACCCACCATTGCGACCTGTACGCTCTCGTTGGCTGGCCCTCGCTTCATACTCGTCGCCAAACCCACTGGCTCCATGTCATCTACAAGACCCTGCTAGGTAAAGTCCCCCCTTATCTCAGCTCGCTGGTCACCATAGCATCTCCCACCTGTAGCACACGCTCCAGCAGGTATATCTCTCTAGTCACCCCCAAAACCAATTCTTTCTTTGGCCGCCTCTCTTTCCAGTTCTCTGCTGCCAATGACTGGAACGAACTACAAAAATCTCTGAAACTGGAAACACTTATCTCCCTCACTAGCTTTAAGCACCAACTGTCAGAGCAGCTCACAGATTACTGCACCTGTACATAGCCCACCTATAATTTAGCCCTATCAACTACCTCTTTCCCAACTGTATTTTATTTATTTATTTATTTTGCTCCTTTGCACCCCATTATTTTTATTTCTACTTTGCACATTCTTCCATTGCAAAACTACCATTCCAGTGTTTTACTTGCTATATTGTATTTACCTTGCCACCAAGGCCTTTTTTGCCTTTACCTCCCTTCTCACCTCATTTGCTCACATTGTATATAGACTTGTTTATACTTTATTATTGACTGTATGTTTGTTTTACTCCATGTGTAACTCTGTGTTGTTGTATCTGTCGAACTGCTTTGCTTTATCTTGGCCAGGTCGCAATTGTAAATGAGAACTTGTTCTCAACTAGCCTACCTGGTTAAATAAAGGTAAAATAAATAAAAAAAATAAAAAATTATTAGTATAAAGCATTTCTGCCATTAACTATATTTTCTCTGACAGCTTTAAACATATATATATAAATAATACTTACGATTAGATACACGCAGATCACAATTGAGAAGAGTTTGGCTTAAAGCTCGCTGGCCTGTGGGGAAAGACTGGAGAGAAAATAAATCTGGTGTGTCTACTGCAAGGCAGGGAAGTAGCTTCAACATAACTTGTTATTCTTGTAGATGAGATGGAATCTACACTTTAATCAGCTTGAGTTAACTTATGAGGAAGTAGGTGAGAGGTGGCATACTTTCTGGAAACAAAACTCTGATAAACTGGCTACAATGAGATGTCACACATAGAGATCACAGGAGGCTGGTAAGGGGAGGACAGCTCATAATAATGGCTGCAATGGAGTAAATGGAACTGTATCAGCAACATGAAAACCAGGTCTTTCATGTGTTTGAGACCATTCTATTAATTCCATTCCAGCCATTAATATGAGTCTGTCCTCCCAAATGAACGTGCCAGCAGCCACCTGTGAGAGATGCAAGCAATCGCTGAGGGATCCTCCACTTCCCTAAACCTGTTGTTTGTTCACTTTCACTGGATGTTTTTCTTACTCTCCTTTCATTTTTTAACTGTGTCCTCTTTATATTACCATCCATATGTCACATATTGATTGTGGCATCCACAATCAATATGTGAACCAGACATTCTGTTTATGAGTGTAGGGTTTGTATCAGTGTTTGGTTTATATTCTATACCAGAGGTTCTCAACCTTTTGTAGATTCTCTACCACCAATCACATTTGGACCTGTCTGAAGTACCTTGTCATGTGTGTGTGACAGGACATGAAAACATTTAGGTTTACTTGTAATACTGTTTGTCTACATATCATTTAATGATACAAACAAGAGAACTATGGCCTTATTGCACTGATATCAAGTTGACACTAGAGGGCAGTAGACAAACACTGATCACAGGGACATGCCATTGCAGAGATGGAAGAGGAAGTGGGATATGCTACAGCCTCATTTTTTTTCCAATGGAAGTCAATGAACTCAGCCTATGGGAGAGCCGCCCCCTTAAGTAGACCGGAAATGACAACTTTTTGTAATTTGTAAACGACGGTAGTCAACTATCTTCATTTATCCACCATCTTTGGTCATGTCAGACAGCCCGTGGTGCTGTAGAGGTTAAAGCACGTGATCATGTAGGGAAATACGTACTAGTCATATTATCCTATTTCAGCTCATATTAATAAGAAATAATGTGGTACTACTGACTATTATATCATGTTGCCTACATAAACTCAGCAAAAAAGGAAACAGACCTTTTTCAGGACCCTGTCTTTCAAAGATAATTTGTAAAAATCCAAACAACTTCACAGATCTTCATTGTAAAGGGTTTAAACACTGTTGCCCATGCTTGTTCAATGAACCATAAACAATTAATGAACCTGTGGAACGGTCGTTAATAAGACACTAACAGCTTACAGACGGTATGCAATTATGGTCACAGTTCTGAAAACCTAGGACACTAAGGCCTTTCTACTGACTGAAAAACACCAAAAGAAAGATGCCCAGGGTCCCTGCTCTTCTGCGTGAACGTGCCTTAGGCATGCTGCAAGGAGGCATGTCTGTGGAACTTGTTCAGTTTATGTCTCAGTTGTTGAATCTTGTTATGTTCATACAAATATTTACACATGTTAAGTTTGCTGAAAATAAAAGCAGTTGACAGTGAGAGGATGTTTCTTTTTTTTGCTGTGTTTATTTAGCAACTGCCTGATACTGTAACCAAACGGTGCTCTACATCATGGTGCTATGTGTCCTGGTCAAATGCAGTGCACTATATTATGGGGTGTAGTAGGGTATAGTTTGAGATGAACCCTCAGAGTTCCACCATACCAGTCTCAGAGCAGTGCAGAATACTGTATTACCCTGTTAACACTACTGGGCCAAACCAAACTGTACTGGTTGGCTCTGATATTTACCTTCCACATGGTCCTGTCCATTACGGTTCCAGAAATTATGTTAAATGTGTAACCAGACATTCTGTTTATGAGTGTAGGGTTTGTATCAGTGTTTGGTTTGTATTCTATACCAGAGGTTCTCAACCTTTTGTAGATTCTCTACCACCAATCACATTTGGACCTGTCTGAAGTACCTTGTCATGTGTGTGTGACAGGACATGAAAACATTTAGGTTTACTTGTAATACTGTTTGTCTACATATCATTTAATGATACAAATAATGTAATAAAGATAACAATCATTATAACATGATTACCATTTCTATTGTAATTATTGACTATAGAGGGGGTAGTTGTGAAATGTGGAATATGTTAGCCATGTCATGCAATCTGGAGCCTTCATTATATCAAATACTGGGGTGGCAGGTAGCGTAGTGGTTAGAGCGTTGGGCCAGTAACCGAAAGGTTGCTAGATCAAATCCCTGAGCTGACAAGGTAAAAATCTGTTGTTCTGCCCCTGAACAAGGCTGTTAACCCACTGTTCCTAGGCTGTCATTGTAAATAAGAATTTTTTCTTAACTGACTTGACTAGTTAATGAAGGTTAAATAAAAAATAAGGGACCATTCCAACTAACAGTAAATCTTGGGAGATGGAGAAAGAGAGGAGACAGTGTGAGGGTTGACAGTGAAAGAGTAGAGACAATGAAAGAGAGGTGACATTACAGTGTAAGAGAGGAGACATTGAAGGAGCAGGAGTGGCTTCAAGACAAGTCTCTGAATGTCCTTGAGTGGCCCAGCCAGAGCCTGGACTTGAATCCGATTAAACATCTCTGGCGAAAGCTGAAAATAGCTGTGCAAGGGTGGAGACAGTACCACTTAAGTATTCCTAATCACTCAGGTGAACTTAAAATGTAAAATATGAATGGGAATATACTTCAGTTAGATTTGAATCATAAGAATTTCAAGGGGTGCTTTGGAGAATGTTTTGGAGAAAAATATTTTTTTCCTTTATTTCACATTTATTTTCTTCAATCATTTTACTTCAATTAAAGGTTGGATTTATTTATTTATTTACAGCCCGTTTTGCTCATATGTACCAAGGGTGCCAATATAAGTAGAGGGCACTGATCCAACAGTATTTTCATGTGATTATAGGAAAACAAATCCCTACTATTAGATACACTTAATCAGTTTCCTTAGATTTACTCTTTGGATCAATTTCTTTAGCTCCTCTGAATCCGTTCCCAAGACAGATTCATTATTATAGGGAAATAGTTCAGCCAAATGGAACCCCTACATTTTGGGAATGAGGAGGACAAGAGATCTTTCTCCATTAAGGCTCAGCTGGAAAACAGACGGTCCCTCACAGAGAATCTTGAATAAGGTCTTTTACCTTGTTTTGTTGTGGCCAGAGGGATGTCTGGGTTCAAGCCGAGCGAAATGGATCAAAAAGTCAGGTCGCTCTCATCCGGGTCACGGAACCAAATGTTGTGGAAAACCCCATCCAAAGGCTAAGACAGAGACTATTTAGTTGTATAATAGAAACATCTTTAATCAAGCAGTTGTGAGGGAGATCTGTCTCTGATTTCACAGTGAAGAACTCCAAGAGTAAATGGTTCCATGTCCCTTATATAGTGGGAGGTGATAATACTATCATATTGTTACACAACAGTTATTTATACAAGCAACAGTTCCAGAACACAATGGCCTTGTGTTAGAGTGCAGAAATTACAGGAGTCTATGAAAGGCATAACATCACAGTCCAACACAGAACATGTCCCATGAGAAGTTACAACAGCTCACCCCAAATTCTGCCACCTCAATAGGATGACATTCAGCATCAATTGTACATGGTGAATTTCCTCTGTTAGAATAATCATATAGTGATAAACAGATTGCAATTCATTCAGACGGAGAGTAACACACACACTTGCACACACATCCATTCTCAGGGTTCAGGTGAATTTCCTTCTTCCTGTTGATGGACTTATTGGCCACTCCTACAATCCACCAAGTCTTCTCCTCCACCTGCACCTCATAGTAGAATCTCCCTAAAGAGAAGCCCTCCTTTCCCAGGACATAGAGAACATTATAAACCTCTCTGGGTTGTCAGGGAGATCCTGTTTTATGTCTCCACAATTCACTTGTTTCCCATCTTCAGACAGGATGAATCTGGGATGTGCTGTATCAGGATCTAGAATCACATCCACTGTTGAGAGAAACACACACTTTATTAGAATGATTAAATAAACATTTAAATACGGGGGGACTGCATTTAACTGCTCAGTAAATTACTCTAGGACACATGAACGTAGAGATGTGGTGTATCAGGATCTAGAGTCACATCCCCTGTTGAGAGAAACATATCAATATGCAGGACTACATTTAACTGCTCATTAAATTACTCTAGGACACATGAACGTAGAGATGTGGTGTATCAGGGTATAGAATCACATCCCCTGTTGAGAGAAACATATCAATATGCAGGACTACATTTAACTGTTCAGTAAATTACTCTAGGACACATGAACGTATAGAGATGTGGTGTATCAGGGTCTAGAGTCACATCCACAGTGAAGTCAAAAATTGTCTGTATAAAAATGAGAAGAAAAGAACATCAGTTTGGGGGACAGCAATTTACTGCAGGACTTAATGCACAGTACATTACTGTAGACATATATAGTCTATAGGTTATTGATAACAACATACTGTAGATATGAATGTGTGATAATGTTATTTCAAGTAAAACCGGAATGTGAAGATATGAATATTAATGTGAAACTCTACGTGGATGGACTGGAGAGTATTACTGTCACACCCTGACCGTAGATTGGCTCTACGTGGATGGACTGGAGAGTATTACTGTCACGCCCTGACTGTAGATTGACTCTACGTGGATGGACTGGAGAGTATTACCGTCACACCCTGACCGTAGATTGACTCTACGTGGATGGACTGGAGTGTATTACTGTCACGCCCTGACTGTAGATTGACTCTACGTGGATGGACTGGAGTGTATTACCGTCACACCCTGACCGTAGATTGACTCTACGTGGATGGACTGGAGAGTATTACTGTCACACCCTGACCGTAGATTGACTCTACGTGGATGGACTGGAGTGTATTACCGTCACACCCTGACTGTAGATTGACTCTACGTGGATGGACTGGAGTGTATTACCGTCACACCCTGACCGTAGATTGACTCTACGTGGATGGACTGGAGTGTATTACTGTCACACCCTGACCGTAGATTGACTCTACGTGGATGGACTGGAGTGTATTACCGTCACACCCTGACCGTAGATTGACTCTACGTGGATGGACTGGAGTGTATTACTGTCACACCCTGACCGTAGATTGACTCTACGTGGATGGACTGGAGTGTATTACCGTCACACCCTGACCGTAGATTGACTCTACGTGGATGGACTGGAGAGTATTACCGTCACACCCTGACCGTAGATTGACTCTACGTGGATGGACTGGAGTGTATTACCGTCACACCCTGACCGTAGATTGACTCTACGTGGATGGACTGGAGTGTATTACTGTCATACCCTGACCGTAGATTGACTCTACGTGGATGGACTGGAGTGTATTACTGTCATACCCTGACCGTAGATTGACTCTACGTGGATGGACTGGAGTGTATTACTGTCATACCCTGACCGTAGATTGACTCTACGTGGATGGACTGGAGTGTATTACTGTCACATCCTGACTGTAGATTGCGTTGTATGTTTCTATTTTTTTAGTTTGGTCAGGGTGTGATGTGGGTGGGTATTCTATGTTTTGTTCTATGTTTGTATTTCAATGTGTTTGACCTGGGATGGTTCCCAATCAGAGGCAGCTGTCTATCGTTGTCTCTGATTGAGAATCATACTTAGGCAGCCTGTTTTCCCCCATTTTGGTTGTGGGTGTTTAATTTCTGTTTAGTGTCTGTTCACCAGGCAGAACTGTTTCGTTTTCTCTTCGTTGTTATTTTGTGTAGTGTTCAGTTTTTCTATTAAAATATGACGAACACTTACCACGCTGCATTTTGGTCCTCCTCTCCTTCCACCAATGAGAATTGTTACATAGCCTATATGTTCTACTACTTTTGATAAGGGCCAATAAGGATCTGTGTAGTAAACTGTATAGGGAATAGAGTGCCATTTGGGACACAAACTGACTGCTGAGACAGACAAGTAAAAGGAACAGGAAACATATTGTATTAAGTATGTAAAACATTATCACAATACATATAACATACTACCTATAAAGTATTACATGTACTGTGGCACCCCAGAGCAACATTTGAAACATTTATCTGTATAACCCCATAAGACATACATTACATATCCTAATAGTTATAATTAGATGCTCTCAGATCACCATGAGAAAGGTTTGATGGTTTCAATATCATCAGGAAACAGGAAGGAAGTTGTGCACCTACTGCAAGGCAGGGCAATGATGAACCACCATGTGTTAGTAGGCAGCATGGTTCAGTGAGAATAGAACGTTTTGAGGTAGAACTACCAGTATGTGAAACTTGTTAACATTGAGTATTCTTTAAAATGCCAGCATATCATACTCATTTAGTTTTCTTTTACATACAGTAGTATGATTATTTTTTTTAACCTTTATTTAACCAGGCAAGTCAGTTAAGAACAAATTCTTATTTACAATGACCACCTACCCCGGCCAAACCTGGACGATGCTGGACCAATGGTGCACCGCCTTATGGGACTCCCAATCACGACCAGATGTGATAGAGTCTGGATTTGAACCAGGGACTGTACTGATGCCTCTTGCACTGAGATACAGTGCTTTAGACCACTGTGCCACTCAGGAGCCCACAGCACACATACAGCATGCAGACTTTCACTGAGTGACTCATGCTCCGTACCTCATCCATACTGAATGTCCCATATTGACAGTGTCAGTTCCATACTATGTGGACTGCTGACTTGGACTACAGGAGAACCAGGGCCTTCTGACACTGATATAAAGCACACTAGAGGGCAGTAGATACACACTGATCACAGGGACGTGGTAGCTAAGCTTTGATACGTATGGTGCTGAAGATAGGAAGAGCATTATCATGTTGGGAACCAGTCCTTTTCTACCATCTCTTCTCATCTACCTTCTCCTCTCATCTACCTCCTGCTCTTCATCTGCCTCTTGCTCCTCATCTGCCTCCTGCTCCTCATCTGCCTCCTGCTCCTCATCTGCCTCCTGCTCCTCATCTACCTCCTGCTCCTCATCTACCTCCAGCTCCTCATCTGCCTCATGCTCCTCATCTAACTCCTGCTCCTCATCTAACTCCTGCTCCTCATCTAACTCCTGCTGGACTTCCTGACCGGTCGCCCCCAGGTGGTGAGGGTAGGTAGCAACACATCTGCCATGTTGATCCTCAACACTGGAGCACCCCAGGGGTGTGTGCTCAGTCTGTCATGTATTGTCATGTTGTGTCCTGTTCCTGTTCTTTCTCTTCACCCTGTCTCCCTCTGCTGGTCGTATTAGGTTACCTTTTCTTCCCCTCTTTCCCCCAGCTGTTCCTTGTCTTCTCTAACTACCTCGTTCACCCCTTTTCCCACCTGTTCCCTTTTTCCCTCTGATTAGGTCCCTATATCTCTCTCTGTTTCTGCTTCTGTCTTTGTCGGATTCTTGTTTGTGTTATTCATGCCTGAACCAGACTATCGTCATGTTTGCTGCAACCTTTCCTGTCCTGTCGGAATCTGCCGGTCCATCTGAGCCTACGTTTGTTTTGTTATTAAAGAAGCTCTGTTTACGTTAATTCGCTTTTGGGTCCTCATTCACGCACCGTAACAGAAGAATCCGACCAAGAATGGACCCAGCGACTTCGGATCCTCTCCACTCAGCCGTCGAGATCCAGGGAGCGATGCTAGGCAGACACGAGCAGGAATTGTCTGCTGCTCGACATGCCGTTGAGACCCTGGCCACCCAAGTCTCCAACCTCACAGAACAGGTTCACCATCTCCGCCTCGATCCACCGGCCACTTCCAGGGCTTTCGAATCTCCGGAGCCCAGAATCAATAACCCGCCGTGTTACTCTGGGGAGCCCACTGAATGCCGCTCGTTCCTCACCCAGTGTGATATTGTGTTTTCTCTCCAGCCCAACACTTACTCCAGGAGCACTGCTCGTGTCGCCTACGTCATATCTCTCCTTACTGGACGGGCTCGTGAGTGGGGCACGGCAATCTGGGAGGCAAGGGCTGAGTGTACTAACCAGTATCAGGACTTTAAGGAGGAGATGATACGGGTTTTTGATCGATCTGTTTTTGGGGAGGAGGCTTCCAGGGTCCTGTCTTCCCTATGTCAAGGTAATCGATCCATAACAGACTACTCTATTGAGTTTCGCACTCTTGCTGCCTCCAGTGGCTGGAACGAGCCGGCTTTGCTCGCTCGTTTTCTGGAGGGTCTCCGCGCAGAGGTAAAGGATGAGATTCTCTCCCGGGAGGTTCCTTCCAGCGTGGATTCCTTGATTGAACTCGCTATTCGCATTGAGCGACGGGTTGATCTTCGTCACCGAGCTCGTGGAAAGGAGCTCGCGTTCTCCGTTGCCCCCCTCTCCGCATCACTACCATCTTCCTCTGCCGGCTCGGGTGCTGAGCCTATGCAGCTGGGAGGTATCCGCATCTCGACTAAGGAGAGGGAACGGAGAATCACCAACCGCCTCTGTCTCTATTGCGGTTCTGCTGGTCATTTTGTCACTTCATGTCCAGTAAAAGCCAGAGCTCATCAGTAAGCGGAGGGCTACTGGTGAGCGCTACTACTCCTGTCTCTCCTTCAAGATCCTGCACTACCTTGTCGGTCCATCTACGCTGGACCGGTTCGTCAGCTTCCTGCAGTGCCTTAATAGACTCTGGGGCGGAGGGCTGTTTTATGGACGAGACCTGGGCTCGGGAACATGACATTCCTCTCAGACAGTTAAGGGAGTCCACGGCCTTGTTCGCCCTGGATGGTAGTCCTCTCCCCAGGATTCAGCGTGAGACGCTACCTTTAACCCTCACTGTTTCTGGTAATCATAGCGAAACCATTTCTTTTTTAATTTTTCGTTCACCTTTTACACCTGTTGTTTTGGGCCATCCCTGGCTAGTTTGTCATAATCCTTCCATTAATTGGTCTAGTAATTCTATCCTCTCCTGGAACGTCTCTTGTCATGTGAAATGTTTAATGTCTGCTATCCCTCCTGTTTCCTCTGTCTCTTCTTCACAGGAGGAGCCTGGTGATTTGACAGGGGTGCCGGAGGAATATCACGATCTGCGCACGGTGTTCAGTCGGTCCAGGGCCACCTCTCTTCCTCCACACCGGTCGTATGATTGTAGTATTGATCTCCTTCCGGGAACCACTCCCCCCCGGGGTAGACTATACTCTCTGTCGGCTCCCGAACGTAAGGCTCTCGAAGATTATTTGTCTGTAGCTCTTGCCGCCGGTACCATAGTCCCCTCCTCCTCTCCCGCCGGAGCGGGGGTTTTTTTTGTTAAGAAGAAGGACGGGTCCCTGCGCCCCTGCATAGATTATCGAGGGCTGAATGACATAACAGTGAAGAATCGTTATCCGCTTCCTCTTATGTCTTCAGCCTTCGAGATCCTGCAGGGAGCCAGGTTTTTCACTAAGTTGGACCTTCGTAACGCTTACCATCTCGTGCGCATCAGGGAGGGGGACGAGTGGAAGACGGCGTTTAACACTCCGTTAGGGCACTTTGAATACCGGGTTCTTCCTTTCGGCCTCGCTAACGCTCCAGCTGTCTTTCAGGCATTAGTCAATGATGTCCTGAGAGACATGCTGAACATCTTTGTTTTCGTTTACCTTGACGATATCCTGATTTTTTCACCGTCACTCCAGATTCATGTTCAGCACGTTCGACGTGTCCTCCAGCGCCTTTTAGAGAATTGTCTTTTTGTGAAGGCTGAGAAGTGCTCTTTTCATGCCTCCTCCGTCACATTTCTCGGTTCTGTTATTTCCGCTGAAGGCATTAAGATGGATCCCGCTAAGGTCCAAGCTGTCATTGATTGGCCCGTCCCTAAGTCACGCGTCGAGCTGCAGCGCTTTCTCGGCTTCGCGAACTTCTATCGTCGTTTCATCCGTAATTTCGGTCAGGTGGCAGCTCCTCTCACAGCCCTTACTTCTGTCAAGACGTGCTTTAAGTGGTCCGTTTCCGCCCAGGGAGCTTTTGATCTCCTCAAGAATCGTTTTACATCCGCACCTATCCTTGTTACACCTGACGTCACTAGACAGTTCGTTGTCGAGGTTGACGCGTCAGAGGTGGGCGTGGGAGCCATTCTTTCTCAGCGCTCCCTCTCTGACGACAAGGTCCACCCTTGCGCGTATTTTTCTCATCGCCTGTCGCCGTCGGAACGTAACTATGATGTGGGAAACCGCGAACTGCTCGCCATCCGCTTAGCCCTAGGCGAATGGCGACAGTGGTTGGAGGGGGCGACCGTTCCTTTTGTCGTTTGGACTGACCATAGGAACCTTGAGTACATCCGTTCTGCCAAACGACTTAATGCGCGTCAGGCGCGCTGGGCGCTGTTTTTCGCTCGTTTCGAGTTCGTGATTTCTTATCGTCCGGGCTCTAAGAACACCAAGCCTGATGCTTTATCTCGTCTCTTCAGTTCTTCAGTAGCCTCCACTGACCCCGAGGGGATTCTCCCTGAGGGGCGTGTTGTCGGGTTGACTGTCTGGGGAATTGAGAGGCAGGTAAAGCAAGCACTCACTCAAACTCCGTCGCCGCGCGCTTGTCCCAGGAACCTTCTTTTCGTTCCCGTTCCTACTCGTCTGGCCGTTCTTCAGTGGGCTCACTCTGCCAAGTTAGCCGGCCACCCTGGCGTTCGGGGTACGCTTGCTTCCATTCGCCAGCGTTTTTGGTGGCCCACCCGGGAGCATGACACGCGTCGCTTCGTGGCTGCTTGTTCGGTCTGCGCGCAGACTAAGTCCGGTAACTCCCCTCCTGCCGGCCGTCTCAGGCCGCTTCCCATTCCCTCTCGACCGTGGTCTCACATCGCCTTAGATTTTGTCACCGGACTGCCTTCGTCAGCGGGGAAGACTGTTATTCTTACGGTTGTCGACAGGTTCTCTAAGGCGGCTCATTTTATTCCCCTTGCTAAGCTTCCTTCTGCTAAAGAGACGGCACAAATCATCATCGAGAATGTTTTCAGAATTCATGGCCTTCCGTCAGACGTCGTTTCGGACAGAGGTCCGCAATTCACGTCTCAATTTTGGAGGGAGTTTTGCCGTTTGATTGGGGCTTCCGTCAGTCTCTCTTCCGGCTTTCACCCCCAGTCTAACGGTCAAGCAGAACGGGCCAATCAGACTATTGGTCGCATCTTACGCAGTCTTTCTTTTCGCAACCCTGCGTCTTGGTCAGAACAGCTCCCCTGGGCAGAATACGCCCACAACTCGCTTCCTTCGTCTGCGACCGGGCTATCTCCTTTTCAGAGAAGCCTCGGGTACCAGCCTCCGCTGTTCTCATCTCAGTTCGCCGAGTCCAGCGTCCCCTCCGCTCAGGCTTTTGTCCAACGTTGCGAGCGCACCTGGAAGAGGGTCAGGTCTGCACTTTGCCGTTATAGGGCGCAGACTGTGAGGGCTGCTAATAAGCGTAGAACTAAGAGTCCTAGATATTGTCGCGGTCAGAGAGTTTGGCTCTCCACTCAAAACCTTCCCCTTAAGACCGCTTCTCGCAAGTTGACCCCGCGGTTCATTGGTCCGTTCCGTATTGCTCAGATCATTAATCCTGTCGCAGTTCGACTTCTTCTTCCGCGATATCTTCGTCGCGTCCACCCGGTCTTCCATGTCTCCTGTGTCAAGCCCGTTCTTTGCGCCCCCGCTCGTCTTCCCCCCCCCCCCCCCATCCTTGTCGAGGGCGCACCCATCTACAGGGTCCGTAGGATTTTGGACATGCGTCCTCGGGGCCATGGTCATCAGTACCTAGTAGATTGGGAGGGGTACGGTCCTGAGGAGAGGAGTTGGGTTCCCTCTCGGGACGTGCTGGACCGTGCGCTGATCGATGATTTCCTCCGTTGCCGCCAGGTTTCCTCCTCGAGTGCGCCAGGAGGCGCTCGGTGAGTGGGGGGGTACTGTCATGTATTGTCATGTTGTGTCCTGTTCCTGTTCTTTCTCTTCACCCTGTCTCCCTCTGCTGGTCGTATTAGGTTACCTTTTCTTCCCCTCTTTCCCCCAGCTGTTCCTTGTCTTCTCTAACTACCTCGTTCACCCCTTTTCCCACCTGTTCCCTTTTTCCCTCTGATTAGGTCCCTATATCTCTCTCTGTTTCTGCTTCTGTCTTTGTCGGAATCTTGTTTGTGTTATTCATGCCTGAACCAGACTATCGTCATGTTTGCTGCAACCTTGTCCTGTCCTGTCGGAATCTGCCGGTCCATCTGAGCCTACGTTTGTTTTGTTATTAAAGAAGCTCTGTTTACGTTAATTCGCTTTTGGGTCCTCATTCACGCACCGTAACACAGTCCCCTCCTGTACTCCCTGTTCACCCACGACTGCATGGCCAGGCACGACTCCAACGCCATCATTAAGTTTTCAGACGACACAACAGTGATCACCGACAACAACAAGACAGCCTATAGGGAGGAGGTCAGAGACTAGGACAAAAAGGCTTCTCAACAGTTTTTACCCAACAGTTTTAAGACTCCTGAACAGGTAATCAAATGGCTACCCGGACTTTTTACATTGTGTGCCCCCCCAACCCCTCTTTTACGCTGCTGCTACTCTCTGTTTATCATATATGCATAGTCACTTTAACTATACATTCATGTACATACTACCTCAATTGGCCCGACCAACCAGTGCCCCCCACACATTGGCTAACCAGGCTATCTGCATGTGTCCCGCCACCCACCACCCGCCAACCCCTCTTTTATGCTACTGCTACTCTCTGTTTATCATATATGCATAGTCACTTTAACCATATCTACATGTACATACTACCTCAATCAGCCCGACTAACCGGTGCCTGTATGTAAACATAAGTTTCCCATGCCAATAAAGCTCTTGAATTGAAATTGAAAGAGAAGAGAAGAGACAGTGAAAGGGCAGAGCAGGGGAGAGAGAATGAGATAAGGGCCACTGCACTGAGGGATATGACAGACAGTCAGATAGACCCAGAACAATGCCCTGAGCATGTAGCAATTGTTCTTCACTAAGTGTGTGTGTGCTGTTCCTCAATGGACAACTGATAACACACTGCTCAGCATGTTGACTCTACTCAAAGCTTTAGTCCCATTAAGACAGATCTATCCAATCAGCAGATATATTCATCTGAAGCATAAGGCTCATAAAGCAGGAGATTAACTGTGGCTGAGGAACATGGAAAACATCTGAAACACAACACTGCTCTGGGCACAACCATGTTGACTTGTTGTGTATGTATGGATGTATCTAATTCCAATGAGGCAAAATGGGACAGCCCACAGTATCGACTATAAAAAGCTAAGGCGTCCAGGACAGGACACACGATCAGGGGCGGACATTCGTTTTGTTCTCCTCCTTCACGGTTTCGTTCCGTCCAAGAGAGAGAGATCGTGTTATTTCGGGTAGCTACTATCGGCATATCGTGAGTTCACGACAGCTCACACGGAGTTTATAGACTACGAGCCTGGCAGTTTATCTATCTCTAGTTAATTATAGCGAGTGTCCTGGTTTCAGCACTGCAGGTTGTTAACAGCTCCAACAACACCAGAGGAGAGCGGAGATTTGAAGAGCCCCTCCCCGCCCAACTAACAACCAGAGCGGGTAGAGTCCAAGCGCAGCCCTGTTGTCAGTTTCAGCACCACCAGCAAGGAAGAGCAGAGCTGTCCAAACATCCAGCAGTTTGTGACCGCTATCGTCGGTTGGATCATCCACACAACACAACACCCCCAAGACAGCTATAACCGGGAGTAATCTAGCGGAAAATAGCCTACAGCCACCGATTGAGTGGATATTTTATTTCAGAATGGCGTCCAAAGGAATGGGAGTTCTCCTTCTGCTCGGGATTTTTGCTGTGACTGTCTCCCAGATTTCTGCTTTTCCCACACCTGCCGAGGATGGTGAGTACATGGCCTGCTGGTAGCCTACATCTTTGATGACTGGTTTCAGTGTGAATATGTTTTAGTTCGCTAGGCCTATAGCCCACTTTTAAAGTACATTTTAACTAGGCCAGGCTATATTTATAACCCTTTTCACATTTTAAAAATATATTTAAACATTATATACAAAACAAGCCAATTCAAGTTAAAATAGAGCAGGAAATAACAAATAAACAAATAGTTTGTGACGTTGGTCGTTTGCATGCGATGTAAGGCCGATTGCGTTCTATTTCCAACGCAGTTTATCTTTTGTTTGTTAAACCGATTATGACGCTGCTGTGTCCCGTCGGGTCGGGAGTTAGGACTCACTGTAGCCCTAGACTGTTACCCTCTTTCTCATCAATAAACCACATTAACCAAAACCACACTTGGCCCACATGACCAAGCAGGCATATCTTAAAAATACCCTGATGATGTTGGACCCCTCAAATTCAAGTCAATGTCTTTCTCTGTCGTTCATAGGAGAAAGTTTATTCTAAAACTGATTTAAGTTTTTTAAGGCTATGATTTGAAACAGTCAGGTTAGCTGGTCCTACATTTGTTTCTACCTAAATTACACGTTTTAGATGTCTCAGATGATGTGATAGTGAATGGTGGTGATGGTGGTGATGATGATGAAGACGATGAGGATGATGATAACAATGATGATGCGGATGATGATGTTGATTATGACGATGACATTGCTGCGGACCATAATAATAAAGGTGATTAGTAGTATTAATATTATGTGGTTTTATTTTCCCTGCAGATAAAGCTGTAGTTTACAACAGACGACTGACTGAGGAGAGACCAATCCAGGAGCAGGTAAACTATCTCTTTCTTTCTCTCTCTCTCCTTCTCTCTCTCTCTCCCTAAACTATCCGCTGTGCTATCTCCAGACTAATATCATGTCAAATAGACTTTGTGGAGGGGAGAGTTCTCAAACATCAACCACATCATATCAAACCAGACTGGAGCAACAGTAAACAAGCAAAGCTATTATGGTGAAGATGATTAACAGAGAAATGTTTACACTGTTCATGTTCTTTTCCACAGATTGCAGAGGCAGATGATGTGAAAGCAGCAGTGGAGTCTGCAGGTAAGTGGATACTTCTCAGGCAATCAATCAATATTGTTATTACATACATTTTAATATGGATGTGAATAGTGTGGAATAATTATTTTTGTTGTCTCTTGGATGTCTTCACAATATATAACTGTTTTTATCTTATTTCAATGCAGTATGGTCTTGTGTTGTTCTTGTCTTTAACTGTTCTGTACTGTGTAGGGTGTCCACCCACACTACCAAGAGTTGGTGAAAACGCACTTAGCTAACAAAATGTAACTTCCTTATGTAATTATTTTTATTTTTTTACCATGACAAATATGATTATTCATGTTTGAATCGTTCAGTGGGGTCTTTCTCTAACACAGTGGTTTCCAAGCTGTGGGGCGGACAGTATTTAACAGTTTGTGTTCGTTGTCTGGAAACTTATTTCCATCGGTCACAAAAGGCTAAATTAGCATGACACGACACAAGCTGAATTCACTGTAAACGGCTTGGGGAAAAAAGCTTGGTATACGCTCAGTGCTTCATTGATATTTCACAGAGATATGCTTGTTTTTGTGAGAAATCTTCGAAAAATAACAATAATTTTGAATGAATATGAAAAGCGTATACTAAAATATGAAAATACTACGTCATGTCGTTATCATCTTAGCTCTATATTATTTTATATCCTGCGGATTGGAGAAGAAAGATGACTAGTTCAACAGTAAAGTGAGATGTCATGTCGCCTGTAGCCTTAATTCATGCACAGAATCCAGTCTAGCTGACACAATGCCATTTCCTGGCCTCTTTCTCTGGCCTCTATTGTTTCAGTCACACTCATTTTAGTCGTCCTCCAAGGGTAAAAACTCCAATAACCTTTTACAGGATTATTATAGAGACATGACGTTTGGACCATTGGTTTTCTTAGACAATTATCTACAGTTAACATATAAAAAATTGTGTTTTTGATTGGACACCCTATACACGTATTGTGTGTTTTGTGTGAACCCCAGGAAGAGTAGCTGTTTCATGTTTTGTATGGATCCCAGGAAGAGTAGCTGTTTCATGTTTTGTGTGGACCCCAGGAAGAGTAGCTGTTTCATGTTTTGTGTGGACCCCAGGAAGAGTAGCTGTTTCATGTTTTGTGTGAACCCCAGGAAGAGTAGCTGTTTCATGTTTTGTATGGACCCCAGGAAGAGTAGCTGTTTCATATTTTGTATGGACCCCAGGAAGAGTAGCTGTTTCATGTTTTGTGTGGATCCCAGGAAGAGTAGCTGTGTCATGTTTTGTATGGATCCCAGGAAGAGTAGCTGTTTCATGTTTTGGGTGGACCCCAGGAAGAGTAGCTGTTTCATATTTTGTATGGACCCCAGGAAGAGTAGCTGTTTCATGTTTTGTGTGGATCCCAGGAAGAGTAGCTGTGTCATGTTTTGTATGGACCCCAGGAAGAGTAGCTGTTTCATGTTTTGTGTGGACCCTAGGAAGAGTAACTGTGTCATATTTTGTATGGATCTCAGGAAGAGTAGCTGTTTCATGTTTTGTGTGGATCCCAGGAAGAGTAGCTGTGTCATGTTTTGTATGGACCCCAGGAAGAGTAGCTGTTTCATGTTTTGTATGGACCCCAGGAAGAGTAGCTGTGTCATGTTTTGTATGGACCCCAGGAAGAGTAGCTGTGTCATGTTTTGTATGGACCCCAGGAAGAGTAGCTGTGTCATGTTTTGTATGGACCCCAGGAAGAGTAGTTGTGTCATGTTTTGTGTGGACCCCAGGAAGAGTAGCTGTGTCATGTTTTGTGTGGACCCTAGGAAGAGTAACTGTGTCATGTTTTGTATGGACCCCAGGAAGAGTAGCTGTTTCATGTTTTGTGTGGACCCCAGGAAGAGTAGCTGTGTCATGTTTTGTATGGACCCCAGGAAGAGTAGCTGTGTCATGTTTTGTGTGGACCCCAGGAAGAGTAGCTGTGTCATGTTTTGTATGGACCCCAGGAAGAGTAGCTGTTTCATGTTTTGTGTGGACCCCAGGAAGAGTAGCTGTGTCATGTTTTGTATGGACCCCAGGAAGAGTAGCTGTGTCATGTTTTGTGTGGACCCCAGGAAGAGTAGCTGTGTCATGTTTTGTATGGACCCCAGGAAGAGTAGCTGTTTCATGTTTTGTGTGGACCCCAGGAAGAGTAGCTGTGTCATGTTTTGTATGGACCCCAGGAAGAGTAGCTGTTTCATGTTTTGTATGGACCCCAGGAAGAGTAGCTGTGTCATGTTTTGTGTGGATCCCAGGAAGAGTAGCTGTGTCATGTTTTGTATGGACCCCAGGAAGAGTAGCTGTTTCATGTTTTGTATGGACCCCAGGAAGAGTAGCTGTGTCATGTTTTGTATGGACCCCAGGAAGAGTAGCTGTGTCATGTTTTGTATGGACCCCAGGAAGAGTAGCTGTTTCATGTTTTGTATGGATCCCAGGAAGAGTAGCTGTTTCATGTTTTGTGTGGACCCCAGGAAGAGTAGCTGTTTCATGTTTTGTGTGGACCCCAGGAAGAGTAGCTGTTTCATGTTTTGTGTGAACCCCAGGAAGAGTAGCTGTTTCATGTTTTGTATGGACCCCAGGAAGAGTAGCTGTTTCATATTTTGTATGGACCCCAGGAAGAGTAGCTGTTTCATGTTTTGTGTGGATCCCAGGAAGAGTAGCTGTGTCATGTTTTGTATGGATCCCAGGAAGAGTAGCTGTTTCATGTTTTGGGTGGACCCCAGGAAGAGTAGCTGTTTCATATTTTGTATGGACCCCAGGAAGAGTAGCTGTTTCATGTTTTGTGTGGATCCCAGGAAGAGTAGCTGTGTCATGTTTTGTATGGACCCCAGGAAGAGTAGCTGTTTCATGTTTTGTGTGGACCCTAGGAAGAGTAACTGTGTCATATTTTGTATGGATCTCAGGAAGAGTAGCTGTTTCATGTTTTGTGTGGATCCCAGGAAGAGTAGCTGTGTCATGTTTTGTATGGACCCCAGGAAGAGTAGCTGTTTCATGTTTTGTATGGACCCCAGGAAGAGTAGCTGTGTCATGTTTTGTATGGACCCCAGGAAGAGTAGCTGTGTCATGTTTTGTATGGACCCCAGGAAGAGTAGCTGTGTCATGTTTTGTATGGACCCCAGGAAGAGTAGTTGTGTCATGTTTTGTGTGGACCCCAGGAAGAGTAGCTGTGTCATGTTTTGTGTGGACCCTAGGAAGAGTAACTGTGTCATGTTTTGTATGGACCCCAGGAAGAGTAGCTGTTTCATGTTTTGTGTGGACCCCAGGAAGAGTAGCTGTGTCATGTTTTGTATGGACCCCAGGAAGAGTAGCTGTGTCATGTTTTGTGTGGACCCCAGGAAGAGTAGCTGTGTCATGTTTTGTATGGACCCCAGGAAGAGTAGCTGTTTCATGTTTTGTGTGGACCCCAGGAAGAGTAGCTGTGTCATGTTTTGTATGGACCCCAGGAAGAGTAGCTGTGTCATGTTTTGTGTGGACCCCAGGAAGAGTAGCTGTGTCATGTTTTGTATGGACCCCAGGAAGAGTAGCTGTTTCATGTTTTGTGTGGACCCCAGGAAGAGTAGCTGTGTCATGTTTTGTATGGACCCCAGGAAGAGTAGCTGTTTCATGTTTTGTATGGACCCCAGGAAGAGTAGCTGTGTCATGTTTTGTGTGGATCCCAGGAAGAGTAGCTGTGTCATGTTTTGTATGGACCCCAGGAAGAGTAGCTGTTTCATGTTTTGTATGGACCCCAGGAAGAGTAGCTGTGTCATGTTTTGTATGGACCCCAGGAAGAGTAGCTGTGTCATGTTTTGTATGGACCCCAGGAAGAGTAGCTGTTTCATGTTTTGTGTGGACCCCAGGAAGAGTAGCTGTTTCATGTTTTGTGTGGACCCCAGGAAGAGTAGCTGTTTCATGTGCAACAGCTAATAGGGATCATAACAAAATCCCCGGTTCCAAGACCACCTACTGCAGCCCATGGCTCTGGCTCCGTATTCATAAAGCACCTCAGGCCCAACACTGTTTAGCTGCAGAGGAAAACCAGCCAGGCCCAACACTGTTTAGCTGCAGAGGAAAATCAGCCAGGCCCAACACTGTTTAGCTGCAGTGGAAAACCAGCCAGGCCAAACCCTGCTTAGCTGCAGTGGAAAACCAGCCAGGCCAAACCCTGCTTAGCTGCAGAGGAAAACCAGCCAGGCCAAACCCTGCTTAGCTGCAGTGGAAAACCAGCCAGGCCAAACCCTGCTTAGCTGCAGAGGAAAACCAGCCAGGCCAAACCCTGCTTAGCTGCAGAGGGAAACCAGCCAGGCCAAACCCTGCTTAGCTGTAGAGGGAAACCAGCCAGGCCCAACCCTGCTTAGCTGCAGAGGAAAACCAGCCAGGCCCAACCCTGTTTTGCTGCAGAGGAAAACCAGCCAGGCCAAACCCTGCTTAGCTGCAGAGGAAAACCAGCCAGGCCCAACCCTGTTTAGCTGCAGAGGAAAATCAGCCAGGCCCAACCCTGCTTAGCTGCAGAGGAAAATCAGCCAGGCCAAACCCTCCTTAGCTGCAGTGGAAAGCCAGCCAGGCCCAACGCTATTTAGCTGCAGTGTAAAACCAGCCAGGCCCAACACTGTTTAGCTGCAGAGGAAAGACAGCAGAGTGATACAAGGTGGTTTGGTGGCTGGCTTCTCTATTTAAAGATACACTATGGAAGTTTAGTTGATGAAAACACACAAATCCTCAGTTTTAGGCTAACAATTTATGGGTGAAGGTAGGTGTGCCCTTTCTGGACAATATTTCTCTCCATAGAGTGGACTCATTTTGGCTCAAGAGGAGCACCCCCAGAGGCAGAAGCTTCATTTAGCCTCTTAAATATTTCCCTCTCCCCCTCAGACACCAAACCTGCTGTGGAGCCTAAAGAGGTGAAAGAGGCAGAACCAGAACAAGAGAACGATGACTTCACTCTGCTCAAGTCCCTGGCCGAAGGTCAAAGGTCAAAAGAGACCAATGAGACGCCGGTCAGAGAGAGCCTGGAGAAGGAGCCTTACTTTCCAGACGAATCAGATTCCACCAAGAACCGCCGGCTAGTCGAAGACTATGACTCAACAAAGATGGAAAACGGCAAGTACCAAGGTATCTAGTTTAGTCTGTTTATACTACAGCAAGTACCAATGTATCTAGTTTAGTCTGTTTATACTACAGCAAGTACCAAGGTATCTAAACTCAGCAAAAAAATACATGTCCTCTCACTGTCAACTGCATTTATTTTCAGCAAACTTAATATGTGTAAATATTTGTATGAACATAACAAGATTCAACAACTGAAAAGTTCCACGGACATGTGACTAACAGAAATTGAATAATGTGTCCCTGAACAAAGGGAGGTTCAAAATCAAAAGTAACAGTCAGTATCTGGTGTGGCCACCCGCTGCATTAAGTCCTGCAGTGCATCTCCTCCTCATGGACTGCACCAGATTTGCCAGTTCTTGCTGTGAGATGTTACCCCACTCTTCTACCAAGGCACCTGCAAGTTCCCGGACATTTCCTCATGGGAATGGCCCTAGCCCTCACCCTCCGATCCAACAGGTCCCAGACGTGCTCAATGGGATTGAGATCCGGGCTCTTCACTGGCCATGGCAGAACACTGACATTCCTGTCTTGCAGGAAATCACGCACAGAACGAGCAGTATGGCTGGTGGCATTGTCATGCTAGAGGGTCATGTCTGGATGAGCCTGCAGGAAGGTATCACATGAGGGAGGATGTCTTCCCTGTAACGCACAGCGTTGAGATTGCCTGCAATGACAACCAGCTCAGTCCAATGATGCTGTGACACACCTCCCCAGACCATAACGGACCATCCACCTCCAAATCGATCCCACTCCAGTTGTTGTTGCCATCCTGTACCTATTCCGCAGGTGTGATGTTCGGACGTACCGATCCTGTGCAGGTGTTGTTACACGTTGTCTGCCACTGCGAGGACAATTAGCTGTCTGTCCTGTCTCCCTGTAGCGCTATCTTGGGCGTGTCACAGTATAGACATTGCAATTTTTTGCCCTTACCACATCTGCAGTCCTCATCCCTCCTTGCAGCACGTTCATGCGATGAACAGGAACCCTGGGCATCTTCATGTTGGTGTTTTTCAAAGTCAGTAGAAAGGCCTCTTTTGTGTCCTAAGTTTTCATAACTGTGACCTTAATTGACTACCGTCTGTAAGCTGTTAGTGTCTTAACGACCATTCTAACAGGTGCATGTTCATTAATTGTTTAAGGATCATTGAACAAGCATGGGAAACAGCGTTTAAACCCTTTAAAATAAGATCTATGAAGTTATTTGGATTTTTAGGAATTATCTTTGATAGACAGGGTCCTGAAAAAGGGCCATTTCTTTTTTTGCTGAGTTTAGTTTAGTCTGTTTATACTACAGCAAGTACCAAGGTATCTATTTTAGTCTGATTACAATAACGGCCTCTTGGAAAGACTAACCAGACAGAATGTTACATTAATGGCCTCTTGGACCAACTCTTGGACAGACTAACCAGACAGAATGTTACAATAATGGCTTCTTGGACAGACTCTTGGACAGAATGTTACAATAATGGCCTCTTGGACCAACTCTTGGACAGACTGTCTCTACTGTATATAACTATGGTTGACGTATAGAGCAAATCAGAATGTTTATAAACAAAGCTGTTCTGGTAGTTCCAGGTAGACAAAGAGTCCCTGTCTTTGTTCCTGTCCTGTCCGGGCCTTTTGGCTCTGAGCCTGTGTGTCTGATAGGGGTGTCTGATCCCTCTAGGGAGGTCAGGTCTGAGGCCCTGCGCTGCTGTGAGAGAGAGAGAGAGAGAGGGGGGATTGTCTCTCCTCAGGCGGTCGGATGAGACAGTGGAAGTGCTAAGGCTAAGCTACAAGCCTTAAATCCTCTTCCTCCATCCCTACAAGATACTATAGACACTTAGTACATCACAAATGGCACCCTATCCTCTATATAGTGGACTACTAGTTCACCACTAGGGCACTATATAGGGAATAGTGTGCTATTTGGGACACAGCCCCTGTCTCTCACAGACCCAGTATTTCATCTCGACCTAGTTCCAGGGAAACAGTTAACTGCTGTATTAGACTTGGGGTCAAATGTCAGGTACCATAAAAAAGAAAAGGGTCTTGTTCAAATACATCTTGAATCCTTCCTTCTTCCCTTCCTTGACCTAATCACTGATCTAACATGGCTGGGCAGGTGAAAGCAAAGGCCCCAGTACATGGTTTCTATAAGGAAGGATTCATGTGAACTATTCAATCAGGTGGCTCCTCTTGATCCTCTCAGAGGAACTGATGGGCTGTGTCCCAAATGGCAACCTATTTCCTATGTAGTGCACTACTTTTGACCAGAGCCCTATGAGCCCTAGTCAAGAGTAGCGCACTATAAAGTGAATAGAGGCATTATGGTCTGACGCCAAGTCTCTCCTCTCAGGATCTGGGTCAAGGTTATATTCTTAGTGTATGAAAAACATCCCCATATGGTCGGAGGGAGTTATTCAGGAGAATAATTGATTGCTTTGTGTGACACGACACATTCAGTCTAACACCGCTCATATATGTTTAATTCTTTCAATATTTATGTGTGTCTGTGTGCGTGATTGTATGTGTGTTTGCATGACTGCCGATGTACTGTTCTGTACTGTACTGTACTCTACTGCACTGTACTGTACTCTACTACACTGTACTGCACTGTACTGTACTTTACTGCACTGTACTGTACTCTACTGTACTGTAATCAACTCTACTGTACTGTACTGTACTCTACTGTACTGTACTCTATTGCACTGTACTGCACTGTACTGTACTTTACTGCACTGTACTGAACTGTATTGTACTCAACTCTACTGTACTGTGCTCTATTGCACTGTACTGTACTGTACTGTACTCTACTGCACTGTACTGTACTCTACTGTACTGTAATCAACTCTACTGTACTGTACTCTACAGCCCTGTACTGTATTAAACTCTACTGCACTGTACTGTACTATACTGTACTCAACTCTACTGCACTGTATTCTACTGTACTCTATGCTACTGTACTCTACTGTACTCTACTGAACTGTACTGTACTCTACTGTACTGCACTGTACTGTACTGTACTGTACTTTACTGTACTTTACTCAACTCTACTGTACTGTACTGTACTGTACTGTACTGTACTGTACTCTACTGCACTGTATTCTACTGTACTGTACTCAACTCGACTGTACTGTACTCCACTTCACTGTACTGTACTGTATTCTACTATACTGTAATCAACTCTACTGTACTGTACTCTACAGCTGTGTACTGTATTATACTGTACTGTACTCAACTCTACTGCACTCTACTGTACTGCACTCTACTGTACTCTAAAGTACTGTACTTTACTCTACTATACTCTACTGTACTGTACTCTACTATACTGTAATGTACTCTGCTCTACTGTACTGTACTCTACGCTAATGTACTCTACTGTACTGTACTGTACTATACTATACTGTACTCTACTGCACTGTACTGTACTGTACTGTACTCAACTATACTGCACTGTATTCTACTGAACTGTACTGTACTCTACTGTACTGCACTGTACTGTACTGTACTTTACTGTACTTTACTCAACTCTACTGTACTGTACTGTACTGTACTGTACTGTACTCTACTGCACTGTATTCTACTGTACTGTACTGTACTCAACTCGACTGTACTGTACTCCACTTCACTGTACTGTACTGTATTCTACTATACTGTAATCAACTCTACTGTACTGTACTCTACAGCTGTGTACTGTATTATACTGTACTGTACTCAACTCTACTGCACTCTACTGTACTGCACTCTACTGTACTCTAAAGTACTGTACTTTACTCTACTATACTCTACTGTACTGTACTCTACTATACTGTAATGTACTCTGCTCTACTGTACTGTACTCTATGCTAATGTACTCTACTGTACTGTATTGTACTATACTATACTGTACTCTACTGCACTGTACTGTACTGTACTCAACTATACTGCACTGTATTCTACTGTACTCTGCTATTGTACTGTACTCTATGCTACTGTACTCTACTGTACTGTATTCTACTGTACTCTACTCTACTGTACTCAACTACTGCACTGTATTCTACTGTACTCTATTGTACTGTATTCTACTGTACTGTACTGTGCTGTACTCTACTGTACTCTACTGTTCTGTACTCTACTGTACTCTACTGCACTGTACTCTACTGCACTGTACTCTAGTGTACTGTACTTTACTGTACTGTGCTCTAGTGTACTGTACTCTACTGTACTCTAGTGTACTGTACTGCATAGTACTCTACTGTACTCTAGTGTACTGTGCTGTACTCTACCATACTCTACTGTACTGTATTGTACTCTACTGTACTCTAGTGTACTGTGCTGTACTCTACTGCACTCTAGTGTACTGTACTGTACTGTACTCTAGTGTACTGTGCTGTACTCTACTGTACTCTAGTGTACTGTACTCTACTGTACTCTGGTGTACTGTGCTGTACTCTTGTGTACTGTACTCTACTGTACTCTAGTGTACTGTAGTGTACTATACTATACTGTACTCTAGTGTACTGTACTGTACTCTACTGTACTTTAGTGTACTGTACTCTACTGTACTCTAGTGTACTGTACTCTACTGTACTCTACTGTAGTGTACTGTAACTGATGCAAGCAGTAGAATCAGATTTAAAAAGCAGGTAAAAATACACCTTGTGGAACGGCGGGCTCTGTCAAGTAACACAGACATGGGCACAGCACAGACACATGAATACACACACATGATAACATACGCACTATACACGAACGTACACTTGGATTTTGTGTTATGGATATGTGGTAGTGGAGTATAGGCCTGAGGGCACACACTTAGTTTGTTTTGAATTCTGTAACAAATGTTTTATAATGTTTTTTAAATTGTATAACTGCCTTAATTCTGCCGGACCTCAGGAAGAGTATCTGCTGCCTTGGCAGCAGCTAATAGCAGCCAATACTGTAGTGAAACAAAGGCACCTCATCAGTTAGACCAGATTCTCTGTAGTGTACTGTACTGTACTGTACTGTAGTGAAACTAAGGTAAGTAGGTTCTGTGATGTTAACGTATTGACCATTCAGCTGAACATGGTTAAGTTATTGTCTGTTTCATTACTAGAGAGTTGTTGCTGTTGGACCATTTACAATGTGTGTGTGTGTGTGTGTGTGTGAGTATGATCTATGCTACACCCAGTGGGACACACAACCACACAAGTGTTGTTACATTGTTGTGTCCTTGGTTGTGATTGCAGATGACCCAGAGAGCTTCAGGCAGGTGGATGGTACCCCTCTAACGGCTGAAGACATCGTCCAGAAGATCGCTACTAAGATATACGAGGAGGACGACAGAGGTGTATTTGACAGGATCGTCTCCAAGCTGCTCAGACTGGGCCTGGTAGGTCCAGCTGTCTGGTAAAGACACAACACAGAAATGGCTCCCAAATGGAATTGGAATGACATTTTTTTGTTTACTGCTTGAATTGACTGGATAAAACATTTAATGATCCCAATCCTGATGGACACTATGCAAGTCAGGGACAGACTGGGACCATAAATCCGCCTGGGCATTACTAACATAGCACATTGTTTCCCTCAAGGCCCCCATTATTAGTCAAATAATAATAATTATGCCAAAAGAAAACCCAATTTAGATGGATGAGCCCAACTGGTATATCCTGAACTTTCCTTTGTCCAGCCTGTTTCTGGTGTTTGTGTGTAGTTGTGTAGTTGTGTGAGTCAGAGACCATGATTAACAGTTCACAGTGGGGTTGATTAATGGAATTCCCCTCTTATAGTGAGTGATGCACTTACCTTTTCTTTCTCTCTCTCCCTCTCTCTCTCTCTCTGTCTCTCTCTCTTTCTCTCCCACTCTCTCCCTCTCTCTCGCTTTCTCTCTCTCTCTCTCTCTTTCTCTCTCCCTCTCTCCTCTCTCTTTCCCTCTCTGTCTCGCTCCCCCCCCCCTCTCTCTCTCTCTCTCTCTCTCTCTGTGTCTCTCTCTCTCTCTCTCTCTGTCTCTGTCTCTCTCTTTCTCTCCCACTCTCTCCCTCTCTCTCTCTTTCCCTCTCCCTCTCTCTCTCGCTCTCTCTCTCTCTATCCCTCCCTCCCTCTCACCCTCCGTCCCTCCACTAGATAACAGACAGCCAGGCAGACAGTCTGGAGTACGAGGTAGCCGAAGCTCTTCAGGACCTCATCACTAAGAACGCAAAGAACAATGAGATCGAGGACCTGGGAGAGGACTATCCCGTGACCCGGGGTGACCAGGATGACCAGAATCCCGACGCTAGCATGGTACAATCTGGGAGAAGGCTAAATTCAATTACATTTAACATTTGAGCATTTTTGGATTCTTAGCATGAAAATCTCTGCATGCCTCCCATCAGACACTGATGTGATGAGGATGATGATGATGATGGTGATGACGATGGTGACGATGACAATGGTGATGATGGTGATGATGGGGCTGTCTCACTCTCTTCCTCTCTCCTCCCAGGATGTTACTGGTTCCCCCAACCGTCGGTACGATGAAGAAGATGATGATGAAGATCAGGCGGCCATTGATGACGACGTGGACAGAGGAGAGGGGGATGACACAGTGGATAACACCTGGGATAGAGAGAGTGAGGGAGAAGGGGAGGAGGAGGAGAGGAGTGAAGGAGAGAGAGATGAGGGAAACGAGTTGAGCCCAGAGGATGGTCTTCAGGACCTTCAGTACTTCCCCAACTTCTACCGTCTGCTAAAGAGTCTAGACTCAGGTAGGAATACACACACACACACACACACACACACACACACACACACACATACACACATGCACACACGTACACACGCACACACACACACGCGCACACACGCACACACGCACACACATACACACACGCACGCACACACACACATACACACACATACACACACACGCACACACATATCCACACACACACACACAAACACACACATATATATATATACACACACATACACACGCACACACATACACACACACACACACATGCACACATACACACACATGCACACACGTGCATACACGCACACACGCATGCACATGCACATGCACACACACACAAACATATCCAAGCATGCAAGCTCTCTCTCTCACACACACACACACACACATCACATGCACACACAAACAAATAAACACCTGTGTGTGTGCGTGTGTGTGTGTGTGTGTGATGTTTCCAGAGCAAGACGCCCAGGAGAGAGAGACTCTGATCACTATCATGAAGACTCTGATTGACTTTGTCAAGATGATGGTGAAATATGGAACCATCACACCTGAAGAGGGAGTCTCCTACCTTGGCAAGACACAGTTTATTATCTATATAATAACATGTATATACCACCTTGGTAAGACACAGTTTATTATCTATATAATAACATGTATATACTACCTTGGTAAGACACAGTTTATTATCTATATAATAACATGTATATACTACCTTGGTAAGACACAGTTTATTATCTATATAATAACATGTATATACTACCTTGGTAAGACACAGTTTATTATCTATATAATAACATGTATATACTACCTTGGTAAGACACAGTTTATTATCTATATAATAACATGTATATACTACCTTGGTAAGACACAGTTTATTATCTATATAATAACATGTATATACTACCTTGGTAAGACACAGTTTATTATCTATATAATAACATGTATATACTACCTTGATAAGACACAGTTTATTATCTATATAATAACATGTATATACTACCTTGGTAAGACACAGTTTATTATCTATTTTTATTTCACCTTTATTTAACCAGGTAGGCTAGTTGAGATCAAGTTCTCATTTGCAACTGCGACCTGAAAAGATAAAGCAAAGCAGCGTGACACAGACAACAACACAGAGTTACACATGGAGTACACAATAAACAAGCCAATAACACAAACAAGTCAGTGACAAAGTAGAGAAAAGGAAGTCTATATACAGTGTGTGCAAAAGGCATATTGAGGTAGGCAATAAATAGGCCATAGGAGCGAATAATTACAATTTAGCAGATTAACACAGGAGTGATAAATGAGCAGATGATGATGTGCAAGTAGAGATACTGGTGTGCAAAAGAGCAGAAAAGTAAATAAAACAAAAAACAGTATGGGGATGAGGTAGGTAGATTGGGTGGGCTATTTACAGATGGACTATGTACAGCTGCAGTGATTGGTTAGCTGCTCAGATAGTTGATGTTTAAAGTGGGTGAGGGAAATAAAAGTCTCCAACTTCAGCAATTTTTGCAATTCGTTCCAGTCACTGGCAGCAGAGAACTGGAAGGAAAGGTGGCCAAATGAGGTGTTGGCTTTGGGGATGATCAGTGAGATATACCTGCTGGAACGTGTGCTACGTTGCATATCGTGGGGACTATTCGATGCTATGGCAGTCCGCCACAGGATATGTTTGTGCTGGTCAAGGGCAGTCAGGTCTGGAGTGAACCAAGGGCTATATCTGTTCTTAGTTCTACATTTTTTGAAAGGGGCATGCTTATCTAAGATGGTGAGGAAATTACTTTTAAAGAATGACCAGGCATCCTCGACTGATGAGATGAGGTCAATATCCTTCAAGGATACCCGGGCCAGGTCGATTAGAAAGGCCTGCTCGCAGAAGTGTTTTAGGGAGCGTTTGACAGTGATGAGGGGTGGTCGTTTGACCGCGGACCCATAGCAGATACAGGCAATGAGACAGTGATCGCTGAGATCCTGATTGAAAACAGCGGAGGTGTATTTGGAGGGCAAGTTGGTCAGGATAATGTCTATGAGGGTGCCCATGTTTACGGATTTAGGGTTGTACCTGGTGGGTTCCTTGATGATTTGTGTGAGATTGAGGGCATCTAGCTTAGATTGTAGGACTGCCGGTGTGTTAAGCATATCCCAGTTTAGGTCACCTAACAGAACGATTTAATAACATGTATATACTACCTTGGTAAGACACAGTTTATTATCTATATAATAACATGTATATACTACCTTGGTAAGACACAGTTTATTATCTATATATTAACATGTATATACTACCTTGGTAAGACACCATTTATTATCTATATAATAACATGTATATACTACCTTGATAAGACACAGTTTATTATCTATATAATAACATGTATATACTATCTTGGTAAGACACAGTTTATTATCTATATAATAACATGTATATACTACCTTGGTAAGACACAGTTTATTATCTATATAATAACATGTATATACTACCTTGATAAGACACAGTTTATTATCTATATAATAACATGTATATACTACCTTGGTAAGACACAGTTTATTATCTATAGTACAGTTTATATCCAGGATGTGACTGGTGGTGGGTAGGTGGGGGGGGGTGTTATCTGTTTTGTTATGTATAGTACAGGTTATATCCAGGAGGTGACTGGTGGTGGGGGGGGGGGGGGGGGGGGGGGGTGGATCTGTTTGTCCAGTGGAGCATTGTGCTTCTTTTCAGACAGATAATGTCACAGGGATGACCCTCACTTTTACAGCTTTATGAGGGTCACGCACGCACACACACACGCGCGCGCACACACACGCACGCACACGCACACGCACACGCACACGCACACGCACACGCACACACACACACATACACACATACACACACACACACACCACTGTGCTCAGACATACACTTGAAGCATAGTGATGTTCTGGGGGTTTCCATCTTTTTCTTACCTTTCTGTGACATTCTGTGATTTACCTACTACAGACGGACAGACATTTAAGTTTTCTTTCAGTGATTTGTAATGCTAGGTAGATAGTTTGTTTGCGTGTCTGTTTGTGTGTATGTGTGTGTGTGTGTGTGTGTGTGTGTGTGTGTGTGTGTGTGTTTGCGTGTGTGCGTGACCCTCATAAAGCTGTAAAAGTGAGGATAATCTAGATTGTGTGTGTGTGTGTGTGGGGGGGGGGGGGGTTCGTGCGTGAGTCTGTGTGTGGGTTTGTGCGTGTGTGTGTGCGTGCCCCACCACAATAACAGCTCCTGACCAACCAGTTCCATACATACAAGATTTAACATAACCAATTAATACTTCCTATTGACTTCCTGCTGAGAACCTCACACAGCACCAACATCACCAATACTCAGATACCACCTCATTTACTGTCATCACAACATTTATGAAGACCTCTTTACATTCATTACACCGCTAATGTTCGTCAGAAAATCACCAGTTATATGTTGAGACCTCCAGCTATATATGGCTCTACTTTACTCTGGTACGTCATGTTGCGATGTATCTACATGTGTTGCTATGGAGTGACATGTCCTTTTCATATCCTTCCACTTGATTGACTTCATGGTGGCTCAGTGACTAGTATCGTTTAGACAATAGGACAAAGATAAGTGTAAGTGTAACACACAACGATAATAACGACTAAATTGAATACATGACATAATAGACAGGGGTTTCCTTGGCAACCCCGACGACATTATGTTTAGGTTCCGCGGAGACGTGGGGATGGAATTTCGGGTTGCCATGCAACGGGCCATTGTGTCCTCAGTGACCCGAGATTGTGGATAGGGATGAGTCACCTCTATTACACACAACTGATCTGCCTTAGGGAGATAAGGGATAAAGAAATAGTGAGAGAGCAAGAAAGATAGAGATAGAGGGAGGGAGGGGGTAAAGGTCACAAACAGCAGGACACGGCGTCATCTCTACAGTAGAGAGGGAGGGAGAGGGAGTGAGAGGATGGAAGTGAAAGAGACAATGAGAAAGCTCTCTGAACTGGCAGTTTCACAGAACAGCACAGCTGTCTTCAGTACCAACTAGACAGTTCAGCTGGCTCCTAGACATGCAGAGTCTGTTCAAAACATGGATCAGAACCCTCATATTATAATAACTGGTGTTCTGGAATCAGGACCCTCACAGTATAATGAGTGGTGTTCTGGAATCAGGACCCTCATAGTATAATGAGTGGTGTTCTGGAATCAGGGCCCTCATAGTATAATGAGTGGTGTTCTGGAATCAGGGCCCTCATAGTATAATGAGTGGTGTTCTGGAATCAGGACCCTCATAGTATAATGAGTGGTGTTCTGGAATCAGGACCCTCATAGTATAATGAGTGGTGTTCTGGAATCAGAACCCTCATAGTATAATGAGTGGTGTTCTGGAATCAGGACCCTCATAGTATAATGAGTGGTGTTCTGGAATCAGGGCCCTCACAGTATAATGACTGGTGTTCTGGAATCAGGACCCTCATAGTATAATGAGTGGTGTTCTGGAATCAGAACCCTCATAGTATAATGAGTGGCGTTCTGGAATCAGGACCCTCATAGTATAATGACTGGTGTTCTGGAATCAGTACCCTCATAGTATAATGACTGGTGTTCTGGAATCAGGACCCTCATAGTATAATGAGTCTGGAATCAGAACCCTCATAGTATAATGAGTGGTGTTTTGGAATCAGAACCCTCATATTCTAATGACTGGTGTTCTGGAATCAGAACCCTCATAGTATAATGAATGACTGGTGTTCTGGAATCAGTACCCTCATAGTATAATGATAGAATCAGTACCCTCATAGTATAATGTTCTGGAATCAGTACCCTCATAGTATAATGACTGGTGTTCTGGAATCAGGACCCTCATAGTATAATGAGTGGTGTTCTGGAATCAGGACCCTCATAGTATAATGAGTGGTGTTCTGGAATCAGGACCCTCATAGTATAATGAGTGGTGTTCTGGAATCAGAACCCTCATAGTATAATGACTGGTGTTCTGGAATCAGGACCCTCATAGTATAATGAGTGGTGTTCTGGAATCAGGACCCTCATAGTATAATGAGTGGTGTTCTGGAATCAGAACCCTCATAGTATAATGACTGGTGTTCTGGAATCAGGACCCTCATAGTATAATGAGGGGTGTTCTGGAATCAGGACCCTCATAGTATAATGAGTGGTGTTCTGGAATCAGGACCCTCATATTATAATGAGTGGTGTTCTGGAATCAGGACCCTCATAGTATAATGAGTGGTGTTCCTCAATGAAAAAGAGGAAAGAGAGAGGGAACGGTAGAGAAAGGGGAGTGTAGAAGAGATAGGAAAGAAAGAGAGGAACAGAAATGGATAATATAGTAAATAATGGGTAGTGCTGTGGGAAAAGAGGTGAGAGGTAGAGCAGGGGAGAGCTAGAAGGAAGGAAAAAGTGGAACGTATAAATAGAAAATATAGATTGTACACAGAATGAGTGGTGTTGTGGAGACCTGTCTAACCTCTATATGTCTATGCTCCTGTAGAGAACCTGGATGCTATGATCGCTCTGCAGACCAAGAATAAGCTGGGGAAAACACTGGGGATCCCTGGCATCATCCCTCCTACAGGTAAATATCACCCAGTCAGTGGGGATCCCTGGCATCATCCCTGCTACAGGTAAATATCACCCAGTCAGTGGGGATCCCTGGCATCATCCCTCCTACAGGTAAATATCACCCAGTCAGTGGGGATCCCTAGCATCATCCCTCATACAGGTAAATATCACCCAGTCAGTGGGGATCCCTGGCATCATCCCTCCTACAGGTAAATATCACCCAGTCACTATTTTCATATCATTCCACCTGATTGACCTTGCGGTGGTTCTGTGACTAGTGTCAGGTAAATCTACAGTCACTGTACTTTTCATTATTCCCTTCTGGATGTGTTTATTTTTATGGATGGTTATGGTAAAGGTAAATGTAAGGTTAAGGTACTTTGCTCAGACAGGTTGTGTAATACTGAACTTCCCCTTTAAGGGTTGGGTGTTGTTGGGTGTGGTGTGGTTGGGTTGTGTGTGGTGGGGTTTGGGTTGGGTGTGGGGGGGTGGGGTTGGGTTGGGTTGGGTGTGGTGGAGTTAGGTTAGGTTGGGTGGGATTAGGTTGGGTTGGGTGTGGTTGGCCGTGGTGTGGTGGGGTTAGGTTAGGTTGTGTGTGGTGTGGTTGTGTTGGGTGTGGTTGGATTGGGTTGGGTTGGGTTGGGGTGGGGTTGGGTGAGGTTTGGTTTGGTTAGGTTAGGTTAGGTTGGGTTGGGTTGGGTGGGATTAGGTTGGGTCGGGTGTGGTGTGGTGGGTTAGGTTGTGTGTGGTGTGGTTGTGTTGGGTGTGGTTGGGTTGGGTGTAGTGGGGTGGGGTGGGGTTGAGTTGAGTTGGGTTCAGTCGGGTTGAGTTTGGTTGGTGGTAACTGTCTGTTGTTGTGCCTGTGTTGCAGGGAAGACCCCAGAGGACGATGACAACACCAAGGCAGAGGCGGCCAAGATGCAGAAGGAGTATGAGAACCTGAAAGACTCAACCAAGGAAGAAGCGCCGTCCACTGAGACCAGAGGCCAGTTCAAGAAGGATTGTGTTTGCAGCGAACATGTTACCAGAGTAACCATTTCAGTTGAACAATTTGAATGAACATTTCAAACTGTTACCTCCCTCTCTGTTATAGATCACCCAGGCAAGTCTGAGATCTACTTGGAAGCCATCAGGAAGAACATTGAGTGGCTGAAGAAACACAACAAAGACGAGGGCAAAGACGGTAAGACAACTATATATATATATATATATACACATAGAGAGAGAGAGAGAGAGAGAGGCACATTTCTAAAATGCCGTACATAGGTGATAATATAACACTTGTCTATATTTTAAAACTTTTTGAGTAATTCTAATCATTTTTTGTTGATATTGTTTTGTGTCTGCTCACTTTTGTTTATTGTTTATTTCACTTGCTTTGGCAATGTAAACACGTTTCCCATGCTAATAAAGCCCCTTGAATTGAGAGAGACAGACAGACAGATTCTTGTCTGTCTGGTATAGGATTGGTGTTGGAGTCAACAGGGCTGGCTGCTGTCCATTATGCTGTTCGTAGAGTCTGTCTGGAGAATCTATACAATCTCTGTAGGACCCAAACAGTCCCTTTGTTCAGTGTACAGTTTCAGCTAACGTTCCAACATTAGTACACACACACACTCACACATACACACACACCCGCCCGCCCCTCCTACTGCAAACTGTGTCTGGTCACAGATAAGTCTGTAGCGACACACTGAAGAATAGTTCAATTAAAGTCTGCTTTGTCCAGCTGGATTTGCAATTAAAATAAGCTTGGTGGGTGATGCGTTGCGTTACCCCCACACCTCATGAATATGGATAAGGCTTGGCATGCATCCCAAATGGCACATTATTCCCTATATAGTGCACTACTGGCACTACCCTATGGGCCCTGGTCAAAAGTAGTGCATTCCATAGGGACTAGAATGCCATTTGGAACTGGGACACAGACTTGATGAGTCTGCTGCCCTAATTACTGTGATGTGTGTGTGTGCATGTGTGCGTGTGTGTGTATCTACTCCCAGTTACCCTCATCAACCCTCACAGCAGAGGACCCAGACCAGAGAATTTCCTGGTTATGACACTGCAACTATCAGCCATTGTTTCATTTACTTAATGTAATCCTGTAGACATCCACTGGTCAATAAGAGTGAAGCAGATTCGGTCAGCCAAGTGTTCCGTCAGTTCCCATTGGTGGTTAATTGAGTAGATTGCATTGGTATGAGACCAGCCCAGTCCAACTGTCTGGTGTGGAGGACCACTGGGACCTCCTAAATAACCAATCAACTGTCTATTGTACAGCCATAAAGACAGACACTTAGATATAGTTTGTTGTTATATTGGAGGTATAATTAGTTATAGATATGTTTAGGATATTCTTATGGTGAGTGTATTTTCTCTCTCCTGAGTGTACTGTCCAGGGACCGTATTTATCAATCACCTAAGAGTAGGAGTTCTGATTAGGGATCAGTTCTGCCTTTTAGATCACAAAGAATACGATTACATGGACAGGGAAAAAGTACTCCCACCCTGAGACGCTTGATACATCTCCTCTCTATATATACAGTATACTCTCTTCTTTTGGCTGTGTCTTTGCAGGTCCTTCTCTCTCTTTTTCTCTCTCCTCTATCCTATCTCTGTCTCTGTCTCTCTCTCTCTCGCTCTCTCTCTTTCTCTCTCTCTCTCCTCTATCCTCTCTCTCCTCTCTCTCCTCTCTCTGTTATTTTGGCTGTGTGTGTTTAGTGCAGGTCCTCCCTCTCTCCTCTCTCTCTCCTCTCTCTTCTCTCTCTTCACTCTCTCTCTCCACTCTCTACTTTCTCTCCTATATCCTCTCTCCTATCTACCCTGTCTCTTCTCTCTCCTCTCAGCGAGACTGAAATAGCTGCATTTTGGAGCTGCCTTACTGAACAAAAATGTACCAAAACAACAATACATGGGAAAGTGACAATACATGGGAAAGTGACAATACATGGGAAAGTGACAATACATGGGAAAGTGACAATACATGGGAAAGTGACAATACATGGGAAAGTGACAATACATGGGAAAGTGACAATACATGGGAAAGTGACAATACATGGGAAAGTGACAATACATGGGAAAGTGACAATACATGGGAAAGTGACAATACATGGGAAAGTGACAATACATGGGAAAGTGACAATACATGGGAAAGTGACAATACATGGGAAAGTGACAATACATGGGAAAGTGACAATACATGGGAAAGTGACAATACATGGGAAAGTGACAATACAATGGGAAAGTGACAATACATGGGAAAGTGACAATACATGGGAAAGTGACAATACATGGGAAAGTGACAATACAATGGGAAAGTGACAATACATGGGAAAGTGACAATACATGGGAAAGTGACAATACAATGGGAAAGTGACAATACATGGGAAAGTGACAATACATGGGAAAGTGACAATACATGGGAAAGTGACAATACATGGGAAAGTGACAATACATGGGAAAGTGACAATACATGGGAAAGTGACAATACAATGGGAAAGTGACAATACATGGGAAAGTGACAATACAATGGGAAAGTGACAATACATGGGAAAGTGACAATACATGGGAAAGTGACAATACATGGGAAAGTGACAATACATGGGAAAGTGACAATACAATGGGAAAGTGACAATACATGGGAAAGTGACAATACATGGGAAAGTGACAATACAATGGGAAAGTGACAATACATGGGAAAGTGACAATACATGGGAAAGTGACAATACATGGGAAAGTGACAATACATGGGAAAGTGACAATACATGGGAAAGTGACAATACATGGGAAAGTGACAATACAATGGGAAAGTGACAATACATGGGAAAGTGACAATACAATGGGAAAGTGACAATACATGGGAAAGTGACAATACATGGGAAAGTGACAATACATGGGAAAGTGACAATACATGGGAAAGTGACAATACATGGGAAAGTGACAATACATGGGAAAGTGACAATACATGGGAAAGTGACAATACATGGGAAAGTGACAATACATGGGAAAGTGACAATACAATGGGAAAGTGACAATACATGGGAAAGTGACAATACATGGGAAAGTGACAATACATGGGAAAGTGACAATACATGGGAAAGTGACAATACATGGGAAAGTGACAATACATGCGAAAGTGACAATACAATGGGAAAGTGACAATACAATGGGAAAGTGACAATACATGGGAAAGTAAAAAAAAAATATATATATATATATATATATATATATATATATATATATATATATATATATATATATATATATATATACAGTGCCTTGCGAAAGTATTCGGCCCCCTTGAACTTTGCGACCTTTTGCCACATTTCAGGCTTCAAACATAAAGATATAAAACTGTATTTTTTTGTGAAGAATCAACAACAAGTGGGACACAATCATGAAGTGGAACGACATTTATTGGATATTTCAAACTTTTTTAACAAATCAAAAACTGAAAAATTGGGCGTGCAAAATTATTCAGCCCCTTTACTTTCAGTGCAGCAAACTCTCTCCAGAAGTTCAGTGAGGATCTCTGAATGATCCAATGTTTGACTAATGATGATAAATACAATCCACCTGTGTGTAATCAAATCTCCGTATAAATGCACCTGCACTGTGATAGTCTCAGAGGTCCGTTAAAAGCGCAGAGAGCATCATGAAGAACAAGGAACACACCAGGCAGGTCCGAGATACTGTGGTGAATAAGTTTAAAGCCGAATTTGGATACAAAAATATTTCCCAAGCTTTAAACATCCCAAGGAGCACTGTGCAAGCGATAATATTGAAATGGAAGGAGTATCAGACCACTGCAAATCTACCAAGACCTGGCCGTCCCTCTAAACTTTCAGCTCATACAAGGAGAAGACTGATCAGAGATGCAGCCAAGAGGCCCATGATCACTCTGGATGAACTGCAGAGATCTACAGCTGAGGTGGGAGACTCTGTCCATAGGACAACAATCAGTCGTATATTGCACAAATCTGGCCTTTATGGAAGAGTGGCAAGAAGAAAGCCATTTCTTAAAGATATCCATAAAAAGTGTCGTTTAAAGTTTGCCACAAGCCACCTGGGAGACACACCAAACATGTGGAAGAAGGTGCTCTGGTCAGATGAAACCAAAATTGAACTTTTTGGCAACAATGCAAAACGTTATGTTTGGCGTAAAAGCAACACAGCTCATCACCCTGAACACACCATCCCCACTGTCAAACATGGTGGTGGCAGCATCATGGTTTGGGCCTGCTTTTCTTCAGCAGGGACAGGGAAGATGGTTAAAATTGATGGGAAGATGGATGGAGCCAAATACAGGACCATTCTGGAAGAAAACCTGATGGAGTCTGCAAAAGACCTGAGACTGGGACAGAGATTTGTCTTCCAACAAGACAATGATCCAAAACATAAAGCAAAATCTACAATGGAATGGTTCAAAAATAAACATATCCAGGTGTTAGAATGGACAAGTCAAAGTCCAGACCTGAATCCAATCGAGAATCTGTGGAAAGAACTGAAAACTGCTGCTCACAAATGCTCTCCATCCAACCTCACTGAGCTCGAGCTGTTTTGCAAGGAGGAATGGGGAAAAATGTCCGTCTCTCGATGTGCAAAACTGATAGAGACATACCCCAAGCGACTTACAGCTGTAATCGCAGCAAAAGGTGGCGCTACAAAGTATTAACTTAAGGGGGCTGAATAATTTTGCACACCCAATTTTTCAGTTTTTGATTTGTTAAAAAAGTTTGAAATATCCAATAAATGTCGTTCCACTTCATGATTGTGTCCCACTTGTGGTTGATTCTTCACAAAAAAATACAGTTTTATATCTTTATGTTTGAAGCCTGAAATGTCGCAAAGTTCAAGGGGGCCGAATACTTTCGCAAGGCACTGTATGTTACCCCCCTTTTCTCCCCAATCTTGTCTCATCGCTGCAACTCCCCAACAGGCTCGGGAGGTGAATGTCGAGTCATGCGTCCTCTGAAACATAACGCGCCAGACTACACTTCTTAACACCCGCCCACTTAACCTGGAAGCCAGCCGCACCAATGTGTCGGAGGAAACACCGTTCAACTGACGACTGAGGTCAGCCTGCAGGTGCCCGGCCCACCACAAGGAGTCGCTAGAGCGCGATGAGCCAAGTAAAGCCCCCAGGCCAAACCCTCCCCTAACCCGGATAACGCTGGGCCAAACCCTCCCCTAACCCGGATGACGCTGGGCCAATTGTGCACCGCCCCATGGTACTCCCGATCACAGCCGGTTGTGATATAACCTCGAATCCAGGTCTGTAGTGACGCATCTAGCACTGCGATGCAGTGCCTTAGACCGCCTCGCCAGTCAGGAGGCCCATAAAATTGTTTTCTAACTGATATGATGCAGTTTATTGTTGTGACATGAAATAACAGAATTGCATGAAAATCTCCATTATTTTGGTGGGGCCTCGTCCCACCTGCCCTACGTAGGGCATTGCCACTGTGTGTGTGTGAAGTGCAGGTCTCCTCTCTGTACCCATTGTGGTTGATTAGTATGCCAATCAGGCAGTCCGGTGGGTGTCTGGGAAGAGAAGGGCCTCTCGTCCTTACTGATGGCAGAGAGGAGACATCTGATGGGGAGGTAATAGAGAGAGTCAGGGCCCTGTCAACATGGAGCTACTCATAGAGGAAAACACACACTATCACACACACAGTAGGAAACAGGTTCCACTTCCTGTTTGAGTATGCCAGTGAGCTTCCCTCAGGTACTGACACTGTTGGGTTATTCACCAGAAGATCTATTCACCCAGATATGATCACTTATGGAAATGAGATGTGAAGTCACTCAAAAGTCCCGTGAACACTTTGTAATGTGTATGGAACAGTTTGTAATGTGTAGGGAACGGTTTGTAATGTGTAGGGAACGGTTTGTAATGTGTAGGGAACAGTTTGTAATGTGTAGGGAACAGTTTGTAATGTGTAGGGAACAGTTTGTAATGTGTAGGGAACGGTTTGTAATGTGTAGGGAACGGTTTGTAATGTGTAGGGAACGGTTTGTAATGTGTAGGGAACGGTTTGTAATGTGTAGGGAACGGTTTGTAATGTGTAGGGAACGGTTTGTAATGTGTAGGGAACGGTTTGTAATGTGTAGGGAACAGTTTGTAATGTGTAGGGAACAGTTTGTAATGTGTAGGGAACGGTTTGTAATGTGTTGGGAACGGTTTGTAATGTGTAGGGAACGGTTTGTAATGTGTAGGGAACGGTTTGTAATGTGTAGGGAACGGTTTGTAATGTGTAGGGAACGGTTTGTAATGTGTTGTGAATGGTTTGTAATGTGTAGGGAACGGTTTGTAATGTGTAGGGAACGGTTTGTAATGTGTAGGGAACGGTTTGTAATGTGAAGGGAATGGTTTGTAATGTGTAGGGAACAGCTTGTAATGTGTAGGGAACGGTTTGTAATGTGTAGGGAACGGTTTGTAATGTGTAGGGAATGGTTTGTAATGTGTAGGGAACAGTTTGTAATGTGTAGGGAACAGTTTGTAATGTGTAGGGAACGGATTGTAATGTGTAGGGAACGGTTTGTAATGTGTAGGGAATGGTTTGTAATGTGTAGGGAACGGTTTGTAATGTGTAGGGAATGGTTTGTAATGTGTAGGGAACGGATTGTAATGTGTAGGGAACGGTTTGTAATGTGTAGGGAACGGTTTGTAAATGGTGTACTGGTGCACACCCAGTACATATCGGTCCGGTTTCCCAAGCAGCTGAAGGCTGGCCCAGGTCTGGACTTCAATGGAGATTCTCCATTGAAGTCATTTTTAGTCCAGGACCAGGCTTAATCTGTGTCTGGGAAAGCAGCCTATAGTGTATAAGAGAGCATTTAGATTAGCCACAGATATTAGAGAGGATGTTCTGATCTGTTTCTGTATCATTTGTATATTGTAAACACAATTTATTGAGTGACATTATAATGAATTATGGAAATATCAGCTCCACGCAGGCTTTTATTTAAAACCCATTAGGTTTGTTTTGTCTGTCTCTTTATCTGTCTCTCTCTCCCTCTCTCCCTCTCTCTCTCTCTCCCTCTCTCCCTCTCCCTCTCTCCCTCTCTCTGTTTCTCTCTCTCTCTCGCTCTCTCTCTCTCTCTCTCTCTCGCTCTCTCTCCCTCTCTCTCTCTGTTTCTCTCTCCCTCCCTCTCTCCCTCTCTCTCTCTATCCCTCTCTCCCTCTTGTCCCTCTCTCCCTCTCTCTCTTTCTCTCTCTCTCTCTCAATCCCCCTCTCTCTCTCTCTCTTTCTCTCTCTCTCTCTCTCTCTCTCTGTTCAATACAGCTGAGGGACAACATTACACAGTCATGGAAACAGAGTGGTTGCCTGGGTAACACACCACTTACTGTATTTACCCTGGCCCAGCTCCTTCCATTAGAGATGTGTGTGTGTGTGTGTGTGTGTGTGTACTGTATGTGCATGCTAGCGTACATGTGTGTTGTGTTTGTTCTAGGCAGTGGTACAGGGTGGCTTTCTGTCAGTACATACTGTAGCTAGAGGAACAGATGGACACTTCTCTGCCAGTACATACTGTAGCTAGGGGAACAGATGGACACTTTACTGTCAGTACATACTGTAGCTAGAGGAACAGATGGACACTTCTCTGTCAGTACATACTGTAGCTAGAGGAACAGATGGACACTTCTCTGTCAGTACATACTGTAGCCAGAGGAACAGATGGACACTTCTCTGTCAGTACATACTGTAGCCAGAGGAACAGATGGACTGTTCTCTCTGCTTGACTCCATATCACCATCATTATCACAACCTCCTCCTCACTCCTCCACACTACTCCTCCCTCCTCCACACTCCTCCCTCCCCCACACTCCTCCCTCCTCCACACCTCCCTCCTACACACTCCTCCCTCCTCCACACTCCTCCCTCCTCCTCCACACTCCTCCTCCCTCCTCCACATTCCTCCCTCCTCCACATTCCTCCCTCCTCCTCCACACTCCTCCCTCCTCCTCCACACTCCTCCTCCCTCCTCCACACACCTCCTTTCTCCTCCACACTCCTCCTTTCTCCTCCACACTCCTCCTTTCTCCTCCACACTCCTCCTCCCTCCTCCACACTCCTCCTTTCTCCTCCACACTCATCCTTTCTCTTCCACACTCCGCCTCCCTCCTCCACACTCCTCCTTCCTCCTCCACACTCCTCCTTTCTCCTCCACACTCCTCCCTCCTCCACACTCCTCCCTCCTCCTCCACATTCCTCCCTCCTCCACACTCCTCCCTCCTCCTCCACAGTCCTCCTCCCTCCTCCACAGTCCTCCTCACTCCTCCACAGTCCTCCTCCCTCCTCCACACTCCTCCTCCCTCCTCCACACTCCTCCTCCCTCCTCCACACTCCTCCTTTCTGCTCCACACTCCTCCTCCCTCCTCCACACTCTTCCTCCACACTCCTCCTCCCTCTTCCACACTCCTCCTCCCTCTTCCACACTCCTCCTCCCTCCTCCACACTCCACACTCCTCCTCCCTCCTCCACACTCCACACTCCTCCTCCCTCCTCCACACTCCTCCTCCCTCCTCCACACTCCTCCTCCCTCCTCCACACTCCTCCTCCCTCCTCCACACTCCTCCACACTCCTCCTCCCTCCTCCACACTCCTCCTCCCTCCTGCACACTCCTCCCTCCTCCTCCCTCCTCCACACTCCTCCTCTCTCCTCCACATTCCTCCTCCCTCCTCCACACTCCACACTCCTCCTCCCTCCTCCACACTCCTCCTCTCTCCTCCACACTCCTCCTCCCTACTCCACACTCCTCCTCCCTCCTCCACACTCCTCCTCTCTCCTCCACACTCCTCCTTCCTCCTCCACACTCCTCCTCTCTCCTCCACACTCCTCCTCCACACTCCTCCCTCCTCCACACTCCTCCTCCCTCCGCCATACTCCTCCTACCTCCTCCCAGCTCCCACCCCTTCTATGTACACTTACCTGTATAGTCTATAGTATCTTGATAGGATGCTGATCCTTTATCAGATGAATGATTGTTTGAACACCAACAGAACTACTTGTTGTGAAAGCACCTGTCTCTCATCTACGGCTGCTTAAACACCACACCAGTAGAAATACACTTTTTCAAACTGAAAGACGATGGCCAGAGCTTACTCATGATGTTGCATAACCATTTAAATCAATAAATCATTGTTATAGTTAAAGTATGATATATTTGGGTTTAAGATGTCAAAACCGAACTGTGCACTTCAGACAAATCTGTGTGAATGCAGTGTCTTTTCCTATTATGTGACATGCTAATTATTTTCAGCCTACGTTTCGTTTCAGGATTTACACAATCCTAGTTCACATTTTTCCAGATTAGATTGTAATCTGTCTCTATTCTTGTGTATTTTATTCCAGATTACGACCTGTCCAAATTGAGGGACTTCATGGACCAACAAGTGGACTCCTACATTGACAAGGGCATCATTGAGAAGGGTGAGGGAGAGACCATCAAGAGGATCTACGGCAGCCTGTAACCTTCAACCAACCTTAAAATAACCAACAACCAACCTTCAAACACCTACGACCAACCTTCAAAAAACCCACTGGAAATGTATGACGATTGATAAACCTATAAATAGGGCCTAGAGTTGTTCCTGTTCTGGAAACATGGTTTGGAAAAACTCCTGGCTTTACGACTCACTCACAATGAGCAGAATCCAAACTTGACATGATGATCCCTGAAAGTAACTGACTGATTTTGGTGTGAATTCTTACCTTGATGTCAGTGGGAGTTTGGTGTGAATTCTTACCTTGATGTCAGTGGGAGTTTGGTGTGAAAGTTTGAGTAAAGTGAGTGGATCTCAGGTTAGGATTCGGCCTCTATGAGAGGAAAGGTATGACCTTTATGTATTAAAAATAAACCATTTAGGCAAAAACATATTGTATTTGACATTTCCAGAAAGCTGGAATGCAATAATGGTAATAATATCACTGAAAGTATATATTCAACTATACTGCTAGAAAACAATCAGCAATAGTCCGATGTCACTGAATGGCACTGACTCGATTGGGAAATTCAATAGTTATTCTGTCAAATCAATTGACTGACTGATCTACTTACTAGATGACAGCTTTGACTACCTTGAGGAGTGAAATGTTGACCTACTGAGGGGGAATGAGTGTTCAACCATCCCAATGGACACACACTGGTTGACTCAACGTTGTTTCCACGTCATTACGTTGAACCAATTTGGAATAGACGTTGAATTGATGTCTTTGCCTAGTGGAAAGGTTGTGTCCCAAATGGCATACTATTCCCTATTTAGTGCATTATTTTTGACAAGGCCCCATAGGGCTCTGGTTAAAAATAGTGCACTATATAGGAAGTAGGGTGCCATTTGGCACAGAGATAGGTCTGATAGTAGAGTTCCAACTTTAGCTTTCTCATCAATTGCAGGTAATATGTATGTCTTTGCAATAGACTTTTGCAACAAGTACACATATATCTAAATGTATTCATTCTATGTAATCTGTCCTATCATATTCTAATTCTTATTTTTTCAATCCAGCATCAATGTAAGATCTATTGTATTAAGGCTTTTAACTCAACCAAAAACAGCTGTGTTGTCCAGTATCATTTCAGCCCTGTATGTCCATCCTCTCCTCTTTGTTCTGGGGTAACTCCTTTGGGGCCCTCCAGGGGGCCCTGTTTGTGTCATTTCCCTCTATCTGATTTCTGCAAAATGGGTAGTAGTGGGAAGTTGCCTCTAGATGCTGATCGTGGATCAGGTGTACATTTTCCCCACTAATGGTAAAGGTTAGGATTGTGGGAGGACAAGCTGATCCTAGATCTGTCCCCAGCTTCAATATGTCTGAGTATATTCAACATGTATACTACCACTCTAGACACAAAATTAAGTATTTTTAAATGTAAATATTTGTGATGTTTTTTCCAAAAATGTAAAAGCAATTAAAACATTGCCTTTCTTAATGTGTAGTTGACTCCGATAAAGAGAATATCAAAGGCTTCATCCCAAATGGCACCCTATTCCCTATAAAGTGCACGACTTCTGACCAGAGCCTTATGGGCCTTAATATGTAATAGGGTGCTATTTGGGATGCAAACTTTGTGTGAGACAATGTAGTTCCTCGTGTTGCTACCTGACATTAAGAGGCAGGGTTTTCAGCCAATATGGTTATTGATGGAGAGAGAGAGCTGATGCTACTAGAAGATATCAAGAAGAAAGGCATAACTTTCTTAATATTGAGTCACATTCCAGATGATTCCCCGTATAGTTACATCTATCCTCTCTGATCCTATGGAAACACATAAAGCTGTTCAACTCTTCTTTCTTGAAACATTCAACTATCAGAGGGGTGGGTAGCCTCAGAGGCCCAGGCTTCTCACCTTATCATCCAGTCAACAAGATGAGATTTGGAAGGATGCCACACGAGACTAGAGGAGCGGAACTCAGTAAGATGTACAACAACATTTATCATCAACAAAAACAAGTAGGCAACCAAGAGAAGTCTGTTTTAAAGTTGCATTTATTCATCCTCAAATCAAGAAAAAAAAAGCACATTAAATCTCAGCCATGGTTTAATTTGTACAGTATTTCACACACTTAAAAACAACAGCACATTCACACTTCAAAAAGAGCTTTCCCTTTTATGTCACCAATGAATGCTTCAAAACAGGTAAACAAAACACCACCACCCCTCCCATCCACAGCTCCACCACCCCTCCCATCCACAGCTCCACCACCCCTCCCATCCACAGCTCCACCACCCCTCCCATCCACAGCTCCATCACCCCTCCCATCCACAGCTCCATCACCCCTCCCATCCACAGCTCCATCCACAGCTTCTGGTTGAGAATTCAGTCGAGGGATACATCCAAAATGGTACCCTATTCCCTATGTTATACACTACTCTTGACCAAAACCGTACGGGCCCTGGTCAAAAGTAGTGAACCCTACGGGCCCTGGTCAAAAGTAGTGAACCCTACGGGCCCTGGTCAAAAGTAGTGAACCCTACGGGCCCTGGTCAAAAGTAGTGAACCCTACGGGCCCTGGTCAAAAGTAGTGCACTACATAGGGAATAGGGAGCCATTTGGGATGCACACAATGTGGGGTATAAATAGGCTGCCATTATGGAAGCAGCCTAGTTTCAAACACTGAGGAGGAGGAGCAGAGGAGGAGGAGGAGGAGGAAGAGGAGGAAAAGAGGAGGAGAGGAGGAAGAAGAGAGGAGAGGAGGAGGAGGAAGAGAAGGAGGAGGAGGAAAAGAGGAGGAAGACAGGAGGAGGAGGAGGAAGAGGAGGTAATACTGGAGGCTTCTCCATCCATCTGGTGGACTGATGCTATTCTAGGAGGGATTGGATCATCAGAGTTAGGGTAAAAGCCAGTATCGAACTAATCGCCCAAACACACACACACCTGTGTGTTTCCTGTGTATGCATGTGTGTGTGTGGTATACACAGACCAGAGAGTTATTCTGTACAGCAGCAGCATGTAGACTTGTAGTGAGTGGATGAGTGTCATAGTAACAGACTACCTGCTGTTCAGATGATTGACAGCAGTTGAACAGTACAAAACCAGAAGAATACTAATAATAAAACGTATGATAATGACACTAATATTAAAAAGGCAAAGGATGAATCCTCAGTTGAAACACTTAGACATGACAGTGTGATGGTTTGGTAAAAGAGATACAGGAAGGGAAAGGTAGGAAGGATTGATGGGTGGATGGGTGTTAATCAGGGCTTCAGGTAAACGACTGTGTCCTTTAGATCTCCTGGTATGATGAAACAGGAAGTGTGTATTCCTCTTCACTGTCCCTGTGAACAAACAGAACACACACGTTAGCACACACACATCAACACACTTAAACTGGACTGACCACATGCAGACTTTCCGCATCTCATCCACACTCACGCCCACAGATATACACTCATCCACACTCACACCAACTCATCCACAGATATAAACTCATCCACACACAGATATACACTCATCCCCACACACACGCACGCGTGCACGCACGCAGGCAGGGTAGCCTAGTAGTTAGAGCGTTGGACTAATAACCGGAAGGTTGCAAGTTCGAATCCCCGAGCTGACAAGGTACAAATCTGTCGTTCTGCCCCTGAACAGGCAGTTAACCCTCTGTTCCTAGGCCATCATTGAAAATAAGAATTTGTTATTTTAACTGACTTGCTTCTAAAAAAATAAAAAAATATCCATAATTGCCTTGTTCAGGGGCAGAACGACAGATTTTCACCTTGTCGGCTCGGGGGATCCAATCTTGCAACCCTACAGTTAACTAGTCCAACGCAATAACGACCTGCCTCTCTCTCGTTGCACTCCACAAGGAGACTGCCTGTTACGCGAATGCAGTAAGCCAAGGTAAGTTGCTAGCTAGCATTAAACTTATCTTATTAAAAACAATCATAATCACTAGTTAACTACACATGGTTGATGATATTACTAGATATTATCTAGCGTGTCCTGCGTTGCATATAATCTGACTGAGCATACAAGTATCTAAGTATCTGACTGAGCGGTGGTAGGCAGAAGCAGGCGCGTAAACATTCATTCAAACAGCACTTTCGTGAGTTTTGCCAGAAGCTCTTCGTTGTGCGTCAAGCATTGCGCTGTTTATGACTTCAAACATATCAACTCCCGAGATGAGGCTGGTGTAACCGAAGTGAAATGGCTGGCTAGTTAGCGTCCGCTAATAGTGTTTCAAACGTCACTCGCTCTGAGCCTTGGGGTGGTTGTTTCTCTTGCTCCGCATGGGTAACGCTACTTCGATGATGGCTGTTGTCGTTGTGTTGCTGTTTCGAGCCCAGGGAGGAGCAAGGAGAGGGACAGAAGCTATACTGTTACACTGGCAATACTAAAGTGCCTATAAGAACATCCAATAGTCAAAGGTTAATGAAATACAAATGGTATAGAGGGAAATAGTCCTATAATTCCTATAATAACTACAACCTAAAACTTCTTACCTGGGAATATTGAAGACTCATGTTTAAAGGAACCACCAACTTTCATATGTTCTCATGTTCTGAGCAAGGAACTGAAACGTTACCTTTTTTACATAGCACATATTGCACTTTTACTTTCTTCTCCAACACTTTGTTTTTGCATTATTTAAACCAAATTGAACATGTTTCATTATTTACTTGAGGCTAAATTGATTTTATTGATGTATTATATTAAGTTAAAATAAGTGTTCATTCAGTATTGTTGTAATTGTCATTATTACAACAACAACAAAAATTGTCAGATTCTCTCCATCACTCCTTACCACCTTCCATCTTCTCTCCATCACTCCTTAGCCCCTTCCATCTTCTCTCCATCACTCCTTAGCCCCTTCCATCTTCTCTCCATCACTCCTTAGCCCCTTCCATCTTCTCTCCATCACTCCTTAGCGCCTTCCATCTTCTCTCCATCACTCCTTAGCCCCTTCCATCTTCTCTCCATCACTCCTTAGCCCCTTACATCTTCTCTCCATCACTCCTTAGCCCCTTCCATCTTCTCTCCATCACTCCTTAGCCCCTTCCATCTTCTCTCCATCACTCCATACCACCTTCCATCTTCTCTCCATCACTCCTTAGCCCCTTACATCTTCTCTCCATCACTCCTTAGCCCCTTCCATCTTCTCTCCATCACTCCTTAGCCCCTTCCATCTTCTCTCAATCACTCCTTACCACCTTCTCTCCATCACTCCTTACCACCTTCCATCTTCTCTCCATCACTCCTTATCCCCTTCCATCTTCTCTCCATCACTCCTTAGCCCCTTCCATCTTCTCTCCATCACTCCTTAGCACCTTCCATCTTCTCTCCCTTCTTTCTGCCAAACATACATCCTTTTTTCTTCCTGGCTTTCTTTCCTCTCCTTCTTCATTTAGTCCTTGCTTCCCTGATACACACTCCGACGCCTTCTCCTCCTCTCTCTTTCCTGGCAGATCTATAATTAGCTGATAGATCAGTCTGCAGAGGGTTGAGGCCTCCTATGTGACCTAATAGGGATGCATCTCAATAGTCTACAGTAGAGCTTGGACCATAAACCCCAAATTACCAACACAGACATTTCTAACTAATACCCAAGCAATTTTCCCCCTAGACTGTTTTCAGATAAATGGACAGGGAGGAGAGGTGGAGAGGAAAGAGAGGTGGAGAGGAAAGAGAGGTGGAGGTGAAAGAGAGATGAGAGGAAAGAGAGATGGAGAGGAAAGAGAGGTGGAGAGGAAAGAGAGGTGGAGAGGAAAGAGAGGTGGAGAGGAAAGAGAGGTGGAGAGGAAAGAGAGGTGGAGAGGAAAGAGAGATGAGAGGAAAGAGAGATGAGAGGAAAGAGAGGTGGAGAGGAAAGAGAGATGAGAGGAAAGAGAGGTGAGAGGAAAGAGGTGGAGAGGAAAGAGAGGTGGAGAGGAAAGAGAGGTGGAGAGGAAAGAGAGATGAGAGGAAAGAGAGATGAGAGGAAAGAGAGGTGGAGGTGAAAGAGAGGTGGAGAGGAAAGAGAGACAGAGAGGAAAGAGAGACGGAGAGGAAAGAGAGGTGGAGAGGAAAGAGAGGTGGGGGTGAAAGAGAGGTGGGGGTGAAAGAGAGGTGGAGGTGAAAGAGAGGTGAAGGTGAAAGAGAGGTGGGGGTGAAAGAGAGGTGGGGGTGAAAGAGAGGTGGAGGTGAAAGAGAGGTGGAGGTGAAAGAGAGGTGGAGGTGAAAGAGAGGTGAAGGTGAAAGAGAGGTGGGGGTGAAAGAGAGGTGGGGGTGAAAGAGAGGTGGGGGTGAAAGAGAGGTGGGGGTGAAAGAGAGGTGGAGGTGAAAGAGAGGTGAAGGTGAAAGAGAGGTGGGGGTGAAAGAGAGGTGGGGGTGAAAGAGAGGTGGGGGTGAAAGAGAGGTGGAGGTGAAAGAGAGGTGGAGAGGAAAGAGAGGTGGAGAGGAAAGAGAGGTGGAGAGGAAAGAGAGGTGGAGAGGAAAGAGAGGTGGGGGTGAAAGAGAGGTGGGGGTGAAAGAGAGGTGGGGGTGAAAGAGGTGGGGGTGAAAGAGAGGTGGAGGTGAAAGAGAGATGGAGGTGAAAGAGAGGTGGAGATGAAAGAGAGTGGACAGGAAGGAGAGGTCGAGGTGAAAGAGGTCGAGTTGAAAGAGAGGTCGAGGTGAAAGAGGTGGAGAGGAAAGAGAGGTGGAGAGGAAGGAGAGGTAGAGATGAAAGAGGTGGACAGGAAGGAGAGGTAGACAGGAAGGAGAGAGGGACAGGAAGGAGAGGTGGCGATGAAGGAGAGGTAGACAGGAAAGAGGTAGACAGGTAAGAGGTGGACAGGAAGGAGAGGTGGAGAGGAAGGAGAGGTAGACAGGAAAGAGGTAGACAGGAAAGAGAGGTAGACAGGAAGGAGAGGTGGACAGGAAGGAGGTAGACTGGAAGGAGAGGTGGAGAGGAAGGAGAGGTGGAGAGGAAGGAGAGGTAGACAGGAAGGAGAGGTGGACAGGAAGGAGAGGTAGACAGGAAAGAGGTAGACAGGAAGGAGAGGTAGACAGGAAGGAGAGGTGGACAGGAAGGAGAGCGGGACAGGAAGGAGAGGTAGACAGGAAAGAGGTAGACAGGAAAGAGGTAGACAGGTAAGAGGTGGACAGGAAGGAGAGGTGGTGAGGAAGGAGAGGTAGACAGGAAAGAGGTAGACAGGAAAGAGGTAGACAGGAAGGAGAGATGGAGATGATGGAGAGGTGGACAGGAAGGAGCGGTAGACAGGAAAGAGGTAGACAGGAAGGAGAGGTGGAGATGATGGAGAGGTGGACAGGAAGGAGTGGTAGACAGGAAGGAGTGGTAGACAGGAAAGAGGTAGACAGGAAGGAGAGGTGGAGATAAAAGAGAGGTGGAGACGAAGGAGAGATGGACAGGAAGGAGAGGTGGACAGGAAAGAGGTAGACAGGAAAGAGAGGTGGAGATGATGGAGAGGTGGACAGGAAGGAGCGGTAGACAGGAAAGAGGTAGACAGGAAGGAGAGGTGGAGATGAAGGATGTGGACAGGAAGGAGCGATGGACAGGAAGGAGAGGTGGAGATGAAGGATGTGGACAGGAAGAAGTGATGGACAGGAAGGAGAGGTGGAGATGAAGGATGTGGACAGGAAGAAGTGATGGACAGGAAGGAGAGGTGGAGATGAAGGATGTGGACAGGAAGAAGTGATGGACAGGAAGGAGAGGTGGAGATGAAGGAGAGGTGGACAGGAAGGAGTGATGGACAGGAAGGAGAGATGGAGATGAAGGAGAGGTGGACAGGAAGGAGAGGTGGAGATGAAGGAAAGGTGGACAGGAAGGAGTGATGGACAGGAAGGAGAGGTGGAGATGAAGGAGAGGTGGACAGGAAGGAGTGATGGACAGGAAGGAGTGATGGACAGGAAGGAGTGATGGACAGGAAGGAGAGATGGAGATGAAAGAGAGGTGGACAGGAAGGAGATGTGGAGATGAAGGAGAGGTGGACAGGAAGGAGTGATGGACAGGAAGGAGAGGTGGAGATGAAGGAGAGGTGGACAGGAAGGAGTGATGGACAGGAAGGAGTGATGGACAGGAAGGAGAGGTGGAGATGAAGGAGAGGTGGACAGGAAGGAGTGATGGACAGGAAGGAGAGGTGGAGATGAAGGAGAGGTGGACAGGAAGGAGGTAGACTGGAAGGAGAGGTGGAGATGAAGGAGAGGTGGACAGGAAGGAGTGATGGACAGGAAGGAGAGATGGAGATGAAGGAGAGGTGGACAGGAAGGAGAGGTGGAGATGAAGGAAAGGTGGACAGGAAGGAGTGATGGACAGGAAGGAGAGGTGGAGATGAAGGAGAGGTGGACAGGAAGGAGTGATGGACAGGAAGGAGTGATGGACAGGAAGGAGAGATGGAGATGAAAGAGAGGTGGACAGGAAGGAGATGTGGAGATGAAGGAGAGGTGGACAGGAAGGAGTGATGGACAGGAAGGAGAGGTGGAGATGAAGGAGAGGTGGACAGGAAGGAGTGATGGACAGGAAGGAGTGATGGACAGGAAGGAGAGGTGGAGATGAAGGAGAGGTGGACAGGAAGGAGAGATGGACAGGAAGGAGAGGTGGAGATGAAGGAGTGATGGACAGGAAGGAGTGATGGACAGGAAGGAGAGGTAGAGATGAAGGAGAGGTGGAGGTGACAAGGAGAGGAAGCTTCTTTCACCGTAACCATTAGATATTAGTGATTAGGTCAGCCTGCTGCTGTGTCCTGAGCACCATACTGCTCCCAGAGCATTGTTCATCCATTATTCAGACTCCCTCAGGCACCACGGCAACCCACAATCCAATTAGACCAGCAGGTGTGTGTGTCTCAGAGTGACAGCACAGACTGCCTGTTACCAACTAGAACTGTACTCAGCTGCAGAACATCTAACCCAGTTTTCACTACCAGGTCTCAGATCATGTAAAGCTTGCTTTACTCCATAGCTTCAAAACTATATTAAAACTAGATTTCTCCTTCATCCATAGCTCTGTATGAAACATTTTGAGAGTGGTTACATTTCTCCAGCCGCATCCCTCAACTGTTAACCAAAACAAGTGTCAGGGTGACGGCTTGTTGTTTTCTAATCCCAGATTGCCCGTTTAAACCAGTTTCACTTCAAGGAAACCATGACATTTCCTCTAAATCCTGTAACATAGCTGTTAAATCACAGAGCACTGAACCATAATGCTGCCCAGCTGTAAGTTGATCAGGTTATGGTCTCCTTAGAGACCTGGGGCCGTAGGTATCGGCCCTCCGGGGCCGTAGGTATCGGCCCTCCGGGGCCGTAGGTATCGGCCCTCCGGGGCCGTAGGTATCGACCCTCCGGGGCCGTAGGTATCGACCCACCGGGGCAGTAGGTATCGACCCTCCGGGGCAGTAGGTATCGGTAGGGTCTCTCTAGTGGAGTATGGTCCGTCTAGGGGAGTAGGGTCCGTCTAGGTTCTCTCTCGGGGGGTAGGGTCTCTCTAGTGGAGTATGGTCCGTCTAGGGGAGTAGGGTCCGTCTAGGGGAGTAGGGTCCGTCTAGTGGAGTAGGGTCCGTCTAGTGGAGTAGGGTCTCTCTCGGGGGGTAGGGTCTCTCTCGGGGGGTATGGTCCGTCTAGGGGAGTAGGGTCCGTCTAGTGGAGTAGGGTCCGTCTAGTGGAGTAGGGTCCGTCTAGGGGAGTAGGGTCTCTCTCGGTAGGGTCTCTCTAGTGGAGTATGGTCCGTCTAGGGGAGTAGGGTCCGTCTAGGGTCTCTCTAGTGGAGTAGGGTCCGTCTAGGGGAGTAGGGTCCGTCTAGGGGAGTAGGGTCCGTCTAATGGAGTAGGGTCTCTCTCGGGGAGTAGGGTCTCTCTAGTGGAGTATGGTCCGTCTAGGGGAGTAGGGTCCGTCTAGGGTCTCTCTCGGGGGGTAGGGTCTATTTGGAATTCAGCATAAGTCAGGCCTGAGCTTGTCTCGCTGACTATGCGTGCTGAGACACAGTCACGTCTGTGAAGATCGGCAAGTTGGCTGGCACACTAACGCACGCACTCTCTCCACACACACACCCGCACACATACTATTTAAGTTCGAGGAACTGCCAAGTCAGTCCTGAGTCACGCTGGCAGCAGCTGCGGTCTCTCCCTGGCTTGGCCAGGGGCTGTATCCACAAAGTGTCTCAGAGTAGGAGTGCTGATCTAGGATCAGTTTAGCCTTTTAGATCACAGGGAATAAGGCTTACCATATGCTTCCCAGTTGAAACAGTTCCTGCATATATTGTGACTACATGTTGTATCATTCTGTTAGTTTTGGTGTTCTGCAGATTTTTTTCATCTGTTTGAACACACAGCGTTTTTTCTTCTGTAGCTGAAGTCTACGATCCTTCGTCTGTGATTGGTCAGCAGTGCTGATTCTTCAATTAAGTGTTTGTTGTCATTCGATGACAGGGAACTAGTTTTCATGCACATTTTGTTCACTTGAGAAATACTGTATCTTAGATGTAAAATTGTGCGACTGAGACCTCGGCAAAAACGTCAACTAAGAAATCTGTAATTAATTTAATCTTAATTCCGACTATTTTGAGGAAGTGTACTTGCTGCTACAGTGTGTGTACTTGCTGCTACAGTGTCTCAAGAGGGACAAATGGTAATATTGATGCTTTTCTTGTTTTTAAAGCGAAGGTATTTTAAGGGAGTATGCAAGAACAGACGTTCACTTGGCCTAGCTGAGTTCTGCTAGGAGCAAACCCAACCTATGTATTTGGACGCCTTTAGATTGCCTGTAAAGGGGAACTGACCCTATAGCACCATGCCTACTCTGAGAACGTTGATACCTACGGCCCCAGAGGGTTGATACCTACTGCCCCGGAGGGTTGATACCTACTGCCCCGGAGGGTTGAAACAGTGCCTTGCAAAAGTATTCGGCCCCCTTGAACTTTGCGACGTTTTGCCACATTTCAGGCTTCAAACATAAAGATATAAAACTGTATTTTTTTGTGAAGAATCAACAACAAGTGGGACACAATCATGAAGTGGAACGACATTTATTGGATATTTCAAACTTTTTTAACAAATCAAAAACTGAAAAATTGGGTGTGCAAAATTATTCAGCCCCTTTACTTTCAGTGCAGCAAACTCTCTCCAGAAGTTCAGTGAGGATCTCTGAATGATCCAATGTTGACCTAAATGACTAATGATGATAACTACAATCCACCTGTGTGTAATCAAGTCTCCGTATAAATGCACCTGCACTGTGATAGTCTCAGAGGTCTGTTAAAAGTGCAGAGAGCATCATGAAGAACAAGGAACACACCAGGCAGGTCCGAGATACTGTTGTGAAGAAGTTTAAAGCCGGATTTAGATACAAAAAGATTTCCCAAGCTTTAAACATCTCAAGGAGCACTGTGCAAGCGATAATATTGAAATGGAAGGAGTATCAGACCACTGCAAATCTACCAAGACCTGGCCGTCCCTCTAAACTTTCAGCTCATACAAGGAGAAAACTGATCAGAGATGCAGCCAAGAGGCCCATGATTACTCTGGATGAACTGCAGAGATCTACAGCTGAGGTGGGAGACTCTGTCCATAGGACAACAATCAGTCGTATATTGCACAAATCTGGCCTTTATGGAAGAGTGGCAAGAAGAAAGCCATTTCTTAAAGATATCCATAAAAAGTGTTGTTTAAAAGACACACCAAACATGTGGAAGAAGGTGCTCTGGTCAGATGAAACCAAAATTGAACTTTTTGGCAACAATGCAAAACGTTATGTTTGGCGTAAAAGCAAAAGTCAAACATGGTGGTGGCAGCACCATGGTTTGGGCCTGCTTTTCTTCAGCAGGGACAGGGAAAATGGTTAAAATTGATGGGAAGATGGATGGAGACAAATACAGGACCATTCTGGAAGAAAACCTGATGGAGTCTGCAAAAGACCTGAGACTGGGACGGAGATTTGTCTTCCAGCAAGACAATGATCCAAAACATAAAGCACAATCTACAACGGAATGGTTCAAAAATAAACATATCCAGGTGTTAGAATGGCCAAGTCAAAGTCCAGACCTGAATCCAATCGAGAATCTGTGGAAAGAACTGAAAACTGCTGTTCACAAATGCTCTCCATCCAACCTCACTGAGCTCGAGCTGTTTTGCAAGGAGGAATGGGAAAAAATGTCAGTCTCTCGATGTGCAAAACTGATAGAGACATACCCCAAGCGACTTACAGCTGTAATCGCAGCAAAAGGTGGCGCTACAAAGTATTAACTTAAGGGGGCTGAATAATTTTGCACACCCAATTTATCATTTTTTGATTTGTTAAAAAAGTTTGAAATATCCAATAAATGTCGTTCCACTTCATGATTGTGTCCCACTTGTTGTTGATTCTTCACAAAAAAATACAGTTTTATATCTTTATGTTTGAAGCCTGAAATGTGGCAAAATGTCGCAAAGTTCAAGGGGGCCGAATACTTTTGCAAGGCACTGTATCAACCCTCCGGGGCAGTAGGTATCAACCCTCCGGGGCAGTAGGTATCAACCCTCTGGGGCCGTAGGTATCAACGTTCTCAGAGTAGGCATGGTGCTATAGGGTCAGTTCCCCTTTACAGGCAATCTAAAGGCGTCCAAATACATAGGTTGGGTTTGCTCCTAGCAGAACTCAGCTAGGCCAAGTGAACGTCTGTTCTTGCATACTCCCTTAAAATACCTTCGCTTTAAAAACAAGAAAAGCATCAATATTACCATTTGTCCCTCTTGAGACACTGTAGCAGCAAGTACACACACTGTAGCAGCAAGTACACTTCCTCAAAATAGTCGGAATTAAGATTAAATTAATTACAGATTTCTTAGTTGACGTTTTTGCCGAGGTCTCAGTCGCACAATTTTACATCTAAGATACAGTATTTCTCAAGTGAACAAAATGTGCATGAAAACTAGTTCCCTGTCATCGAATGACAACAAACACTTAATTGAAGAATCAGCACTGCTGACCAATCACAGACGAAGGATCGTAGACTTCAGCTACAGAAGAAAAAATGCTGTGTGTTCAAACAGATGAAAAAAATCTGCAGAACACCAAAACTAACAGAATGATACAACATGTAGTCACAATATATGCAGGAACTGTTTCAACTGGGAAGCATATGGTAAGCCTTATTCCCTGTGATCTAAAAGGCTAAACTGATCCCAGATCAGCACTCCTACTCTGAGACACTTTGTGGATACAGCCCCTGGCCAAGCCAGGGAGAGACCGCAGCTGCTGCCAGCGTGACTCAGGACTGACTTGGCAGTTCCTCGAACTTAAATAGTATGTGTGCGGGTGTATGTGTGGAGAGAGTGCGTGCGTTAGTGTGCCAGCCAACTTGCCGATCTTCACAGACGTGACTGTGTCTCAGCACGCATAGTCAGCGAGACAAGCTCAGGCCTGACTTATGCTGAATTCCAAATAGACCCTACCCCCCGAGAGAGACCCTAGACGGACCCTACTCCCCTAGACGGACCATACTCCACTAGAGAGACCCTACCCCCCGAGAGAGACCCTACTCCATTAGACGGACCCTACTCCCCTAGACGGACCCTACTCCCCTAGACGGACCCTACTCCCCTAGAGAGACCCTACTCCCCTAGACGGACCCTACTCCACTAGAGAGACCCTACTCCCCTAGACGGACCCTACTCCCCTAGACGGACCCTACCCCACTAGAGAGACCCTACCCCCCCGAGAGAGAACCTAGACGGACCCTACTCCACTAGACGGACCCTACTCCACTAGACGGACCCTACTCCCCTAGACGGACCATACTCCACTAGAGAGACCCTACCGAGAGAGACCCTACTCCCCTAGACGGACCCTACTCCACTAGACGGACCCTACTCCACTAGACGGACCCTACTCCCCTAGACGGACCCTACTCCCCTAGACGGACCATACTCCCCTAGACGGACCATACTCCCCGAGAGAGAACCTAGGCGGACCCTACTCCCCTAGACGGACCATACTCCCCTTGACGGACCATACTCCCCGAGAGAGAACCTAGACGGACCCTACTCCCCTAGACGGACCCTACTCCACTAGACGGACCCTACTCCACTAGACGGACCCTACTCCACTAGAGAGACCCTACCCCCCGAGAGAGAACCTAGACGGACCCTACTCCCCTAGACGGACCCTACTCCCCTAGACGGACCCTACTCCCCTAGACGGACCCTACTCCCCTAGATGGACCCTACTCCACTAGACGGACCCTACTCCACTAGACGGACCCTACTCCCCTAGACGGACCCTACTCCACTAGACGGACCCTACTCCCCTAGACGGACCCTACTCCCCTAGACGGACCCTACTCCCCTAGACGGACCCTACTCCCCTAGACGGACCCTACTCCCCTATGCGGACCCTACTCCCCTATGCGGACCCTATCCCCCTAGATGGACCCTACTCCCCTAGACGGACCCTGTCCTCCTAGAGAGACCCTACTCCACTAGACGGACCCTACTCCCCTAGACGGACCCTACTCCCCTAGACGGACCCTACTCCCCTAGGGTCCAATCGCAGGCCAGGAGAGAGGGGCACTGGCCAGGGGGAACTCAGAATCCGACAGGCATCCGTCACCTGCATCTGCGTAAGCAGGACGTCACACTTCCACAGGCAGCTTTCTGACTCGACGTCTCGCTCACAGGCAGTCTGCTGATTTGACTGCTGGTTTGAGTGATGCACCTGGACGAAGCAACTTTTAACGAAGACAAGAGTTGGCTAAAGGACAACTGCTAGTCTGAATTTCTAGTCTGAAAACCACTGCTAGCTCCTACCACTTTGTTAGACTTGAGGATTTGTGTTACCTACCCCAAGCTGATTCATTGGTATTATCTTAGCAGGCGAACAAGTCTTGTGATATGCAGAAGGGATAAGGTGAATGAACTGAACAACTGAGTTGACAACCAATGTGGTTCACTGAGTGTGCCAGGGGCAAATCTGACATTGCACACTATTACCTATATAGGGCACTATTTCAAATGGCACTCTATTCCGAACATAGGGCTATGGTCAAAAGTAGCGCACTATAGGCTCCCGAGAGCCTATAGACCCTGGTTCGATTCCAGGCTGTATTAAAACCGGCCGTGATTGGGAGTCCCATAGGGTGGTGCACAATTGGCCCAGCGTTGTCCGTGTTAGGGTTTGGCCGGGTTAGGCCGTCACTGTAAATAAGAATCTGTTCTTAACTGACTTGCCTAGTTAAATAAAGGTTAAATACAAATAAATAAATTGGCCATGTTAAAAAAGTTATGTAGTAAATATGGAGTGAGGTGCCATTTTGGACGAAACCCATGTGACTGGCCATCACCACATTGGCGTATTCCAACTCTTACCTCACTTCCTCTTCTTTGAGCCTGCGTGCTGCCTGCTTTGACTGTTTAATCTGCAAGTCCAGTCTGTGCAGGAAGTCTTGAGCCGACAGCTCTTCCGGCTGGGGCCGTTTATAACTACTACTGTCCTTATCCCCAGGGGCCAGAGGTGGCGAGGGGTCCTCCTCAGTGTCCCTGTCCTGCCCCACACAAAGGGGGTTGAAGTCCTGGTCCTGGGGATCTCCGTCGGGGGACTCTAGAGACAGGCCGTTGAAGGGAGAGGTCTTCTCTGAGACCACAGGGATGTTGAGGGTGTTACGCAGGAAGATACAGTCGTTACTGAACATCTTGTTAGTCCTCTTGATCTGCTCCATCTGGAATCATATGTGACATAATGGTAATAACACATTAATAACATGGTATAACAAAACAATAACAGTACTAATAACAGGTTAACAAAACAATAACAGTACTAATAACATGGTATAACAAAACAATAACAGTACTAATAACATGGTATAACAAAACAATAACAGTACTAATAACATGGTATAACAAAACAATAACAGTACTAATAACATGGTATAACAAAACAATAACAGTACTAATAACATGTTAACAATAACAGTACTAATAACAGGTTAACAAAACAATAACAGTACTAATAACATGGTATAACAAAACAATAACAGTACTAATAACATGGTATAACAAAACAATAACAGTATTAATAACAGGTTAACAATAACAGTACTAATAACAGGTTAACAAAACAATAACAGTACTAATAATAGGTTAACAAAACAATAACAGTACTAATAACATGGTATAACAAAACAATAACAGTACTAATAACATGGTAAAACAAAACAATAACAGTACTAATAACATGTTAACAAAACAATAACAGTACTAATAACATGGTATAACAAAACAATAACAGTACTAATAACAGGTTAACAAAACAATAACAGTACTAATAACATGGTATAACAAAACAATAACAGTACTAATAACAGGTTAACAAAACAATAACAGTACTAATAACAGGTTAACAAAACAATAACATCAGTACTAATAACTGCAGTCACAAAGCAGCCGTAACATAAATAGCTATACTAACAAGATTGTAATAACACAAGACAGTAACAACAGTATCAATACTGATAGAAATGTAGGTAGTAACACATGTTGTTATTGGGTGAGAGATGAGCAATGTACTCAGATCTTCAGGAAGACAGACATTCCTAGAAGCCCCCAGGGCTGGGATGGGCTACTCCAGTCCTGGGGGGACACAGTGTGTGCAAGCGTCTGTTTCACCACAACACTAACACACCAGATGAAAGGAAAGCCAGCACACTGTGCTCCTTCAGGACTGGAGTAGTCCACAATGGTCATCAGTGACAGTGAGCTACAGAGATGGGAAAGATGAATGCCAAACACTGCATGTGGCTGAAGTTGCTCACACGAGATCACATTACCCTTTGTGTAGCCAAGATTGCTACACTGTAGCACATTCTGTTATGAGTCATGATGACCATGTTGCTAATGCAACAATGTAACAGTAACAATGTAGCTAATGTGGAGCAGGGACGCTCAGGCCTTGAATGGGATGAAATCTGATACTGAAGTTTCTGGTTCGAAGCCTGCCCAGTCCGTCCGTTGCATTCAGGTATCATGAGAGTAAGTCATAAATGTGTGGATCTAAGCATAATTTAATCGTGTAGGAGATCTATGCTAGGTTAATCTTGCAAGCCCTGGTTTTATTATACACGCGACCATGATGACAGCGTAGCAAATAGGTGGTCCCAAAAAATGCTCGCATGCATGACAGTTGATCAAAACAAATGCGCGGTGAATGAGATTTCACATTTTAATATCCACAACCATAACACACAAGACGTGTTTGTGTGCCGGTAATAATAACCTTACCGTTACTTCGTATTTGAGGGCTATGCCCTGCAAAGTGTCGCTGTCTGTGACACGATGCTCTATGTATTTCTCGCCGAGAGAAGCCGCTACGCTAGCCGTACTCCCGTAAGACCGGATCTTGGTTCGGGCCAGACTCTGAGACAGTTCACTATCGGATTCTGAACCGGACCGGGACCGGGGAAAGATGGGCTGTCCGATACCAAACCTCGCTCCACCATCCCTCATCGGCAGGACAGGCGAGTACTCCGCCATCTTCTCTCGGTAGCTGCTTGTTGGTTCGTGATGCGCCGACTGCACTCAGCTAACCTGGGCTAGGAGGTAGCCAAGTGGCTGGCTAGCTTACTCAGTCAGGCTGCGGGAAGATTGCCATTTCTAGTTTGGTGACACATGTCGATCCTGTGTGAATGTGGCATATTTCAGGTCAGGCAAAACCGAGCCGTTCGCTGTTTGATGCAACAGACAGACAGTCGTGACTTACTTACGTCGCAGACGTAAAAAAAAAAAACAACGTGAAACGCGCCGTGTGAATTTGGGGCAATGCAATTGGATACGCACTCCAGCGTGTCTTTTCCGCTCCAAGCTTGTGACGTCACCAGTGTCATTTCAGAGCACAGTTCTGGCATACTGCTAGCTAGGGCCCAACAATGCAGATGTTGTTTTACAGTAGGCCTATCTGATAGAAAATAATGTCAGTCTACTTTAAAAATATATGTTCACACCAAACCATTGTGAAATAGAGTGAATATATACTTTATTGCCGATTTGATTAGAATAGCATCCATGGATGGAGAGCAATTTTGGGGTTAAGTGCCTTGCTCAAGGACACAACAGTGGTTTGTGGGCCTACCTACCAGCCTGGGGCTGTTGCTATTGCCTGGTCATCCTTCATGGTAAGTTTCATGTCCCTGTGAGCTGTGTGTCTGTGGAATGTAACAACGACCAGGGACAAAGGGGCAGGGAGGAGGGACAGGGGGGGGGGGGGGGTAGAGGTAGGGAGAAATCATCTTCATGTGGAAAGAACATTCAGCAACCCACGTCACCAATGTGATTCCTTGTGAGTGTGTGTAATTATTTCACTTTTGTTTATTCATTTCACTTGTAAACATATGTTTTCCATGCCAATAAAGCCTCTTCAATTGAATTGACTATTAACTATTACAACACTGTAAATAGCCGTAATATTTGAAATGTGTCTATTCTTTTGAAACTTGTGAGAGAGAGAGAGAGAGAGAGAGAGAGAGAAAGATAGAAAGAGAGAAAGAGAGAGAGAAAGAGAGAGAAAGAGAGAGAGAGAAAGAGAGAGAGAGAAAGTGAGAGAGAGAAAGAGAGAGAGAGAGAGAGAGAGAAAGAGAGAGAGAAAGAGAGAGAAAGAGAGAGAGAGAGGACAAACCCAGTGACCACCACAAGTGTTACATATCAAATTCTTATTGACTGGATTTTTAAGAAGAACTTAAGATGTGCTATCTTGTTTTTGTACTTTTTCCATCAATAGAGATTTTGGTTTGGGAGAGTCTCTCATAGAGAGGAGTGGACGTGGTTTGGGAGAGTCTCTCATAGAGAGAAGTGTACGGTGGTTTGGGAGAGTCTCTCATAGAGAGAAGTGTACGGTGGTTTGGGAGAGTCTCTCATAGAGAGGAGTGGACGGTGGTTTGGGAGAGTCTCTCATAGAGAGGAGTGGACGCTGGTTTGGGAGAGTCTCTCATAGAGAGGATTGCTCTAGTCTGTCTCTTCTCAGATGACATGAAGAGGAAGCAGGGACAGATTGGGACCAGAAACCGGACCACTTTTTTATCTCGAGGCCCCCATATTAGTTAAACAATGATAATTTTGCGCAAAAACACAAATTTAGACAGGCCCACAGGGCTAAAAATGGACCAGTCCACCTGGCATTTACCTGAAATGTCGTTATGACCAGTCCTCCCCTGAGAGGAAGTGTATATGTGTCTTTATAGCAGACATGTTCCGAAAACAAACACATTCCCATGACAACCAACCACTTCTGGGTAGTAGGGCCACTCTCTCTTCCTCATTGGGGAAAACCCAAGCAGCTGTTGCCACACACTATTGGGTGTAGTAACCAATTTATGTAATTATTAACTGAAATGCCCTATGACCAGTCCTCCCCTGAGAGGTCAGTGGGTCAGTGTGATGTGTGCTATCTGCTAAATGGAAGAGAAAAAAACAGAAAACAAATGTCCATTGTTCACTGTTAGATATGGACAATAAAGTTGTATTGTATAGTATCAACATTAAACAGTCTGTACCATTAAACAGTATCTACTCTGTTATTGTATACTGAAGAGACCCAGAACATCAACCACATATCACAGTCATAGTCAGTAAAACTTTCCTATTCTATTGTAGTCACTGTTATGCTCATGTTGGACAAGCTGAGAGTACTGTAGCGATGACAAGGTCTCAGATGCAGAGATTACACAGGGACACAACGACCAGCAAGTGCTGATGTGTCATACATACACACAGACACACACACACACACACACGTACACACACACACATTTCTCTGAATGCATCACCATATTGAAATGTAATTTGCTCAAAAACAAATGTTGTGTTACTGAGGGAACAAAAGTGGAGGAATAGAATCAAGAGCCCTGTATGATTAATTCATATCATTAGATGGAGATTATACTTCTGTCATGTCCTTTTTTCTCTGACATTTAACTAATGGAAATCACATCATTAAAACACATGTATGGGCAGATGAACAGAGAGAGAGAGAGAGAGATGAAGGGAGAGAGATAGACAGAGCAGAGCAGAGTAAAATAGATATGAAGGGTAGAGAAAGAGAGAGAGAGAGAGAGATGAAGGGGATAGAGAGAGCAGAGGGAAAGAGAGAGATGAAGGGGAGAGGGAGAGAGAGCAGAGCGATAGATAGATGAAGGGAGAGAGAGATCAGAGAGAGCAGGGAGAGAGATGGAAAGAGAGAGGGGGGAGTGAAAGATGGAAAGGGAGAGGGGGGAGAGAGATGGAAAGAGAGAGGGTGAGAGAGATGGAAAGAGAGAGGGGGAGAGAGATGGAAAGAGAGAGGGGAGAGAGATGGAAAGAGAGAGGGGGAGAGAAAGATGGAGAGATTGGGGCATAAAGATGCTATAATTGACTGTTCTATATAATTGTGTGGATGGGGAAACTGTAACAACAAGTAGGGTGGTGAAAGGACAAGAAGAGAGAGAAAAAGAAACAGAGAGAAAAAGAGAGAGAAAGAGAGGGAGAATGAGAGCGAGAGAAAGCGTATGCACACAAACACATGCACACATTTCTCTGAATGCATCACCATATTGAAATGTAATTTACTCAAAAACAAATATTGCAGTACAAGTGGGAAACAAGAGGAGAAATAGATTCATGAATCCTGTATGATTAATTCATGTAATTATATGGAGATTATGGTTTTGTAACATTCTTTTCTCTCTGAAATTCAACTAATGGAAATCACATCATTAACACACATGTAAGGGCAGATGGGCAGAGAGAGAGAGATGAAGGGGGAGAGAGACAGCAGAGCGAGAGAGAGTAGAGCGCAGAGAGAGTAGAGCGCAGAGAGAGAGAGCAAAGAGAGAGAGAAAGAGACCACTGACCACTGAAAATCCTTGACTATTTGCAGACTCAGTGAGCATAGCCTTACTATTGAGAGAGGCTGCCATAAGTAGACCTGGTTCTCGAGAGAAGACAGGCTATGTGCCCACTGCCCACAAAATGAGGTGGAAACTGAGCTACACTTCCTAACCTCCTGCCAAATGTACTGTATGACCACATTAGAGATACATACAGTACCAGTCAAAAGTTTGGCCACACCTACTCATTCAAGTGTTTTTCTTTATTTTTACTATTTTCTACATTGTAGAATAATAGTGAAGACATCAAAACTATGAAATAACACATGGAATCATGTAGTAACCAAAAAAGTGTTAAACAAATCAAAATTTATTTTATATTTGAGATTCTACAAAGTAGCCACCCTTTGTCTTGATGACAGCTTTGCACTCTTTTGGCATTCTCTCAACCAGTTTCATGAGTTAGTTACCTGGATTGCAATTTCAATTAACAGGTGTGCCTTGTTAAAGGTTCAGTTGTGGAATTTCTTTCCTTCTTAATGCGTTCAAGCTAATCAGTTGTGTTGTGACAAGGTAGGGGTGGTATACAGAAGATAGCCCTATTTCGGTCCCTCCAGGATTCTGCAATCAGCACGGAATTATGCGAGAGCAATTTTGACCAAATTTTTCGCAATTTTGACCAATCCCCACACTTTTAGCTCATAAAAGGGTCCAATCAAAATCACAATCTCAAGATTGTGGGTTCGGCCCGTCAGGAAGTCCAGGATCCAGTTGCAGAGGGAGGTGTTTAGTCCCAGGGTCCTTAGCTTAGTGATGAGCTTCGTGGGCACTATGGTGTTGAACGCTGAGCTGTGGTCAATGAACAGTATTCTCACATAGGTGTTCCTTTTGTCCAGGTGGGAAAGGGCAGTGTGGAGTGCGATTGAGATTGGGATCTTTTGGGGCGGTATGCGAATTGGAATGGGTCTAAGGTGTCCAGGTGGATGCTGTTGATGTGAGCCATGACCAGCCTTTCAAAGCATTTCATGGCTACCGACGTGAGTGCTACAGGGCGGTAATATTTTAGGCAGGTTACCTTCGCTTCCTTGGGCACAGGGGCTATGGTGGTCTGCTTGAAACATGTAGGTATTACAGACTCGGTCAGGGAGAGGTTGAATATGTCAGTGAAGACACTTACCAGTTGGTCCGCACATGCTTTGAGTACACGTCCTGGTAATCCATCTGCCCCGCTGCTTTGTGAATGTTGACCTGTCTAAAGGTCTTGCTCACATCGGCCACCAAGAGCGTTATCACAAAGTCATCCAGAACAGCTGGTGCTCTCGTGCATGCTTCAGTGTTGCTTGCCTCGAAGCAAGCATAAAATAGCTCATCTGGTTCTCGTCACTGCACAGCTCACGTCTGGGTTTCCCTTTGTAGTCCGTAATAGTTTTCAAGCCCTGCCACATCCGACGAGCGTCAGAGCCTGTTTCTTAATCTTAATCCTGTATTGACGCTTTTCTTGTTTGATGGTTCGTCTGAGGGCATAGCGGGATTTCTTATAAGCGTCCGGATTAGTGTCCCGCTACTTGAAAGCGGCAGCTCTAGCCCATAGCTCGATGCGGATGTTGCTTGTGGTTATGTAAGTAGGGTCACTGTGGGGACGACATTGTCGATGCACTTATTGATGAAGCCGATGACTGAAGTGGTGTATTCCTTAATGCCATTGGATGAATCCCGGAACATATTCCAGTCTGTGCCAGCAAAACAGTCCTGTAGCGGAGCATTTGCATCATCTGACCACTTTTTTATTGAGCGAGTCACTGGTACTTCCTGCTATAGTTTTTGCTTGTAAGCAGGAATCAAGAGGATATAATTATGGTCAGATTTTCCAAATGGAGGACGGGGGAGAGCTTCGTATGCATCTCTGTGTGTGGAGTGAAGCTGGTCGAGAATTCTTTTCCCTCTGGTGTCCCACCCACCACCCGCCAACCCCTCTTTTACACCACTGCTACTCTCTGTTCATCATATGTGCATAGTCACTTTAACCATATGTACATACTACCTCAATCAGCCTGACTAACCGGTGTCTGTATGTAGCCTCGCTACTTTTACAGCCTCGCTACTGTATATAGCCTGTCTTTTTACTGTTGTTTTATTTCTTTACCTATCTATTGTTCACCAAGTACCTTTTTTTGCACTATTGGTTAGAGCCTGTAAGTAAACATTTCACTGTATGGTCTACCTACACCTGTTGTATTCAGCGCACGTAACAAATAAACTTTGATTTGATTTGATTCGACATGTGACATGCAGGTAAAAATGTGTTAAAACTGATTTAAGTTTGCCTGCATTAAAGTCCCCGGCCACTAGAAACGGCGCTTCTGGATGAGCATTTTATTGTTTGGTTGAGTGCTGTCTTAGTGCCAGCATCGGTCTGTGGTGGTAAATAGATGGCTACGAATAATACAGATGAGAACTCTCTAGGTAGACAGTGTGGTCTATAGCTTATCATAAGGTACTCTACCTCAGGCGAGCAATACCTCGAGACTTCTTTAATATTAGACGTTGCACACTAGCTGTTGCTGACAAAAAGACACACAAGTTATTTCCAGTCATAAGCAGCAACATAATGTACAAAATCAGTTACAAAATAAGTTACAAATAACTCAAAAAAACTAACAAGATAACACAGTTGGTTACTAGCATGTAAAACGTCAGCCATCCTCTTCGGCACCATCTTAACATGTCCAGAGGTTTATATGTAGAATTAAAGTCTCATAACACCAGAAATGAAACATAATCAATGAATCTGATCACTAAATAGCCTCCTGCGGTCAGAAAGGATCTCCTCTCCAGTCATATGTATTGATTATGACAGAAGTTTGTAAACAGAAGAGTCAATCTGGGCTGATACACCTGTATCCTCATTACTGTGACAGGATCCCTTTCATCACTGTTCACTATAGTTAGCTTACTTACTTTATCGTGTTCTTCCTATTTCTTATCTTGTGTGTTTTTGTTCTACCTTGTTATTTTGACTATTACATTGTTATTGATTACAGCATTTGGGGGGTTAGAGCTTGCAAGAAAGGCATTTCACTGTACTTGTGCACGTGACATTGAAACTTGACACACTATGTCAGCTCCAAGCTAGAGGAGGGTCAAGAAAATATAAGGGTAGAAAAAATAGACATCACAGAGGAAGACAGGGTATTGTGTCCTTATCAGTCCATCTCTGTCTGTTTAGAAGGATAAAGATGCAAAGACAGCTGTTCTCTCTCTCTCCTCTACCTCCCCTCTCCCCTCCCTCCTCTGTGTACTGCTGTGATTGTGTAAAGGACAAACAGAGCAGGGTCGTTAAACAGATAGCGAAATAAGAGATGTGGGTGACATTTAAAACTGTGAGACCATAACACCTGCTGCATTAACTCCCCCTCCTATCTTTCTCTCTTTTTCTTTCTCTCTCCCCTCAGCCTCCCTTAGCCTCTCCTGACCCCTGCTGGTGACATACTGATGTTGCATCTTTATTTATTCACGACTGCTGTTCTCTTTTCTGTCGGCAGGTGGCGCTGCTGATCCACTGCCATCTGGAGTGTGTTTGAACAAGTATAATTAATTGGCTGATCCCTCCTGATGACGTGGATGGAATTGTTTGATCCTTCCTTAAACCATAGGAAGTCCCACCCAGTTCAAATAAAATAAAATGTTATTGGTTGCTTACACATATTTAGCAGATGTTGCGGCAGGTGCAGCAAAATGCTTATGTTTCTAACTCCAACAGTTCAGTAATACCTAACAACACAAAACAATACACACAAATCCAAAACATTAAGAGAAAGGAATGAAGAAATATCAGAATGAGGAATGTCAGAGTCCGGAATATAAATATATACACGAGTGTACAAAACATTAAGAACACCTGCTCTTTCCATGACAGACTGACCAGGTGAATCCAGGTGAAAGCTGTGATCCCTTATTGATGTCACTTGTTAAATCCACTTTAATCAGTGTAGATGAAGGGGAGGAGACAGGTTAAAGAAGGATTTTTAAGCCTTGAGAAAATTGAGACATGGATTGTGTATGTGTGCCATTCAGAGGGTTAATGGACAAGGCAAAATATTTAAGTGCCTTTGAACGGGGTATGGTAGTAGGTGTCAGGTGCACCAGTTTGTGTCAAGAACTGCAACGCTGCTGGGTCTTTCACGCTCAGCAGTTTCCAGTGTGTATCAAGAATGGTCCACCACCTAATGGATATCCAGATAACTTGACACAACATTGGGAAGCATTGGAGTCAACATGGACCAGCATCCCTGTGGAACACTTTCGAAACCTTGTAGAGTCCATGACCCGACGAATTGAGGCTGTTCTGAAAAAAGGCGGTGCAACTCAATATTAGGTGTTTGTATTGTTTTGTACACTCAGTGTACGTATATAATGGTGTTAGGGTTGCACATTTTAGGGAATATTCAGAGGTGGAAACTTTCTGTGGGACTTAACAGGAATATATGGGAATTAACAGGAATATATGGGAATTAATGGTAATATATGCAAATTAATATTAATACCAATTAAATGTAATTGTTTTTTTGCATTGGATATATTTACCATATCATATGGAGACAGAAACATAAACATTTTACCTTATCATAAGTAGACATAATTGCAAATGATTAAATCCTTCCAAAATAAATTTTTAAAACAATTTAGTTACGAACTGAACTTTAATTAAATGAGTTGACTCTTCACATGGGATGATTTCACTGGACAACAAAAGAAAGGAAATATTGAATGATCCATCTGTCACGTTCTGACCTTAGATTCTTCTTTATGTCTTTGTGTTAGGTTGGTCAGGGCGTGAGTTGGGGTGGGTTGTCTATGTCTTTGTGTTAGGTTGGTCAGGGCGTGAGTTGGGGTGGGTTGTCTAAGTCTTTGTGTTAGGTTGGTCAGGACGTGAGTTGGGGTGGGTTGTCTATGTTCTTTTTTCTATGTTATATTTTCTACGTGTTTGGCCTAGTATGGTTCTCAATCAGAGGCAGGTGTCGTTTGTTGTCTCTCATTGAGAATCATACTTAGGTAGCCTTTTCCCACTTGTGTTTTGTGTGTGATTATTTTCTGTTGTGTGTCTGCACCATACAGAACTGTTTCGTTTCTGTCTTTCACTTTGCTGTTTTGTTATTCAGTGTGCAGTTGATTTATTAAATATTAACATGGACACATACCACGCTGCGCATTGGTCCGATCTTGACTACTCTTCCTCAGATGACGAGGAGAACTGTTACACCATCGCATCTCCCAAAAAAAGTTTTCAACATACATCTGTAAAATGATAGTCTAGAAACTAAAGCTTTGGTTGTCTTCCTCAGGCTTCCTTGGACCTCCACAATGTCCACCTCTTGAACATCAGACTCTGAGGCCTCATCTTCACTGTCACTTTCCAACCTTGTTGAGGATGGTTCCTTTTCAGGTACCAATTTTTCAACCCTTGTAGGTCAGCCTGTTGCGTGCTTTGGTGTGTGTGTTCCCAAACAAGGACCAGTTTCGCTCATCTGCAGTGTACAGACCGGTGTGTCTGTTGTCTCTTGTGTCTGTGCTCTTGTAGAATACTGGTTGAGGGGTGGAGATGATGTGATTAATTATTCCTTGCCCACGAACATTCGACCACCCATCAGAGATTATTGCAATGCAGTCTGCTTTCTCTATGATTTGCTTGACCTTCACTTGAACTCTGTTGAACTCTGCATCCATCAAATGAGTAGATGAAGCATGTCTGGTTGAAGGGGTGTATGCTGGGCGAAGAACATTCAGAAATCTCTTCCAATACACATTGGCTGTGAGCATCAGAGGGGAACCAGTTGCATACACAGCTCGAGCAAGATATTCATCAGCATTTTTCTGACTACATTCCTCTATTGAGTCAAAAAACGTCTGATTCCAGGAGGACCATGAGCTGTTGCTATCGATAAGGTGTCTGATTCATCATTTTCACCTTGAATAGAAGTAGAGGGACTTTTGTCAGAGGTTGCTTGTTGTGAGTGCTGAGGGAACTTATTGCACTTGACCAGATGATTCTGCATCTTTGTTGCATTCTTCACATATATGCAAATGTACACAGCTTTTCCTTCTACATTAACTGCAGTGAAATGTCTCCACACATCAAATTGTGCCTGTTCCTGTAAAGATTATCATTTTTTTTGTAAACAAAAAAATAATTAAACAACTCCTTTGTAAGATAAATGTTTTAAAATGAAACATGTATGGAAACAGGTGAATTAACACTCCTCAGTTAGCAGGCTCAAGCAAGCTAAAACCCACATGGTAGCAAAGATTAACTAGCAGAAATTGTTAACAAGTTAGAAATGATTTAAACACACTTTGCTGTAGGCTACTATTTACTAGTTAACAAAAACTCATGTCATATAAACTATATTCACCCCACCCAGTACTGTAATCAATATATTCACCCCACCCAGTACTGTAATCAATATATTCACCCCACCCAGTACTGTAATCAATATATTCACCCCACCCAGTACTGTAATCAATATATTCACCCCACCCAGTACTGTAATCAATATATTCACCCCACCCAGTACTGTAATCAATATAATCACCCCACCCAGTACTGTAATCAATATATTCACCCCACCCAGTACAGTAATCAATATATTCACCCCACCCAGTACTGTAATCAATATATTCACCCCACCCAGTACTGTAATCAATATATTCACCCCACCCAGTACTGTAATCAATATATTCACCCCACCCAGTACTGTAATCAATATATTCACCCCACCCAGTACTGTAATCAATATATTGACCCCACCCAGTACTGTAATCAATATATTCACCCCACCCAGTACTGTAATCAATATATTCACCCCACCCAGTACTGTAATCAATATATTCACCCCACCCAGTACTGTAATCAATATATTCACCCCACCCAGTACTGTAATCAATATATTCACCCCACCCAGTACTGTAATCAATATAATCACCCCACCCAGTACTGTAATCAATATATTCACCCCACCCAGTACAGTAATCAATATATTCACCCCACCCAGTACTGTAATCAATATATTCACCCCACCCAGTACTGTAATCAATATATTCACCCCACCCAGTACTGTAATCAATATATTCACCCCACCCAGTACTGTAATCAATATATTCACCCCACCCAGTACTGTAATCAATATAATCACCCCACCCAGTACTGTAATCAATATATTCACCCCACCCAGTACTGTAATCAATATATTCACCCCACCCAGTACTGTAATCAAAATATTCACCCCACCCAGTACTGTAATCAATATATTTACCCCACCCAGTACTGTAATCAATATATTCACCCCACCCAGTACTGTAATCAATATATTTACCTCACCCAGTACTGTAATCAATATATTCACCCCACCCAGTACAGTAATCAATATATTCACCCCACCCAGTACTGTAATCAATATATTCACCCCACCCAGTACTGTAATCAATATATTCACCCCACCCAGTACTGTAATCAATATATTCACCCCACCCAGTACTGTAATCAATATATTCACCCCACCCAGTACTGTAATCAATATATTCACCCCACCCAGTACTGTAATCAATATATTCACCCCACCAGTACTGTAATCAATATATTTACCCCACCCAGTACTGTAATCAATATATTCACCCCACCCAGTACTGTAATCAATATATTCACCCCACCCAGTACTGTAATCAATATATTCACCCCACCCAGTACTGTAATCAATATATTCACCCCACCCAGTACTGTAATCAATATATTCACCCCACCCAGTACAGTAATCAATATATTCACCCCACCCAGTACTGTAATCAATATATTTACCCCACCCAGTACTGTAATCAATATATTGACCCCACCCAGTACTGTAATCAATATATTCACCCCACCCAGTACTGTAATCAATATATTCACCCCACCCAGTACTGTAATCAATATATTCACCCCACCCAGTACTGTAATCAATATATTCACCCCACCCAGTACTGTAATCAATATATTCACCCCACCCAGTACTGTAATCAATATATTCACCCCACCCAGTACTGTAATCAATATATTCACCCCACCCAGTACTGTAATCAATATATTTACCCCACCCAGTACTGTAATCAATATATTCACCCCACCCAGTACTGTAATCAATATATTCACCCCACCCAGTACTGTAATCAATATATTTACCCCACCCAGTACTGTAATCAATATATTCACCCCACCCAGTACTGTAATCAATATATTCACCCCACCCAGTACTGTAATCAATATATTCACCCCACCCAGTACTGTAATCAATATATTCACCCCACCCAGTACTGTAATCAATATATTCACCCCAACCAGTATTGTAATCAAAACTTACCAGTAAGCATGTAGTCCTTGGCTCAGACAGTGTAGTAGTGTGGTTTCAATAGCATCTCATTAGTGTGCAAGATGAGAATCAGCTGTACATGTGATGGAAGAATGCACTGTGCATGTGATGGAAGAATGCACTGTACATGTGATGGAAGAATGCACTGTGCATGTGATGGAAGAATGCACTGTACATGTGATGGAAGAATGCACTGTGCATGTGATGGAAGAATGCACTGTACATGTGATGGAAGAATGCACTGTGCATGCAGAAGGTTGTAATTCCATTGAATTGGGGATAGTTTAACCAAAATATATCCCAATACCTAGAATTGCCTTATGTGTATCCCACAAAAAAGGTTCACTGTTATAAGCTAACTATTTTAATGAATTTGAGCAAAATTCCCAAAATTCCAGGGCTGAAATTCCCATGGAAGAATTCTGGAAATTTACTGGAAAGTTTCCAACCCTTTGCAACCATAGACAGTGCATAGACAGTGCATAGACAGTGCATAGACAGTATGGACAGTATATGAATAGAACATGAGTGTACAGCAGTAGTTATATAGGATGAGCCATGACTAGAATACAGTATATACATACAGTATGAAAGTGGGTAAAAACAGTATGTAAACATGATTAAAGTGACCAGTGTTCAATGACTATGTAGATAAGGCAGCAGTTTCTAAGGTGCAGGGAAGAGTACTGGGTGGTAGCCGGCTAGTAAAAGTGACTAAGTTCAGGGCAGAGTACTGGGCGGAAGCCTAATGGTGACTATTTAACAGTCTGATTGCCTGGAGATAGAAGCTGTTTTTCAGTCTCTTGGTTCCAGCGTTGATGCATCTGTACTGTCTTCGCCTTGTAGATGGTAGCGGGGGGAACAGGCCGTGGCTCAGGTGACTGAGGTCCTTGATGATCTTATTGACCGTCCTGTTACACCGGGTGCTGTAAATGTCCTGGCGGGCAGGCAGTGTGACTCTGGAGAGCCCTGCAGTTGTAGGCAAATTGCCGTACCAGGTGGTGATACAGCCCGACAGGATGCTCTCAATGATGCATCTGTAGAAGTTTGTGGGGGTCTTAGGGGCCAAGCCGAATTTCTTGTGTATGCTGAGGAACTTGAAGTGTTCACCCTATCCACTGCCGACCTGTCAGTGTGGATGGGGGCTTGCTCTCTACTCTCTCCTGAAGTCCATGATCAGCACCTTCGTTCTGACGTTGAGGGAGAGGTTATTTCCCTGGAACCACTCCAGCAGGTCTCACACCTCCTCCCTATAGGCTCTCATTGATTTTGGTCATCAGTCCTACCACTGTTGTGTCATCTGCAAACTTTCTGATTGTGTTGGAGACACATGGTACATGGCCACGCAGTCATAGGTGACTGGACTGTAGGACCTACCTTCACCACCGAGGTCAGCCCGTCAGGAAGTCCAGGACCAAATTGCACTACTTTACTCCTTCAAAATGGTGAAAGTCCTTAATGCTGCTGTTCATGGTAAAACAGGCATTTTGGACACTAGAGTCCTCTATACATCTGTGCCTTGCTCCTCTACAGTCTACATACAGAAACGTTTTAAAAACCAAAATGGCCTGTGATCATTAACCGTACTGTCTGAGTGTCACCCAATGTCTGTTTCTAAATATTTCTCTAGAAACAGTGAATACTTTTCAGCTGGAAGTTGACACAGGGCTGGTGAGCCAGGCAGTGCCTTCAAAAAGGATTCACACCCCTTGACTTTTCCACATTTTGGTGTGTTACAGTCTTCAAATGGATTAAAGTGAGATGCTTTGTCACTGTCCTAACACACTGTACTCCATCATTTAGATTTTAAAAAATGTATTCATTAAATATGAAAAGCTGAAATGTCTTGAGTCAATAAGTATTCAACCCATTTGTTATGGCAAGACTAAATAAGTTCCAGATTAAACATTTGGTTAACACTTTACTTGAAACCCAGCGTCATAACACTTTTGTCATAATGTCATATGGGTCATGATGGTGTTATATTTACACCTGTTAAAATGTGTCACATGTGCTGAATACAACAGGTGTAGACCTTACCGTGAAATGCTTACTTACAAGCCCTTAAACAACTATGCAGTTTTAAGAAAATATAGTTGAGAAAATATTTGGTGCGGCTGATATATATATATACAGTGGGGCAAAAAAGTATTTAGTCACCTACAAACAAGCAAGATGTCTGGCTCTCACAGACCTGTAACTTCTTCTTTAAGAGGTTCCTCTGTCCTCCACTCATTACCTGTATTAATGGCACCTGTTTGAACTTGTTATCAGTATAAAAGACACCTGTCCACAGCCTCAAACAGTCACACTCCACTATGGCCAAGACCAAAGAGCTGTCAAAGGACACCAGAAACAAAATTGTAGACCTGCACCAGGCTGGGAAGACTGAATCTGCAATAGGTAAGCAGCTTGGTTTGAAGAAATCAACTGTGGGAGCAATTATTAGGAAATGGAAGACATACAAGACCACTGATAATCTCCCTCGATCTGGGGCTCCACGCAAGATCTCACCCCGTGGGGTCAAAATGATCACAAGAACGGTGAGCAAAAAATCCCAGAACCACACGGGGGGACCTAGTGAATGACCTGCAGAGAGCTGGGACCAAAGTAACAAAGCCTACCATCAGTAACACACTACGCCGCCAGGGACTCAAATCCTGTAGTGCCAGACGTGTCCCCCTGCTTAAGCCAGTACATGTCCAGGCCCGTCTGAAGTTTGCTAGAGAGCATTTGGATGATCCAGAAGATGATTGGGAGAATGTCATATGGTCAGATGAAACCAAAATCTAACTTTTTGGTAAAAACTCAACTTGTCGTGTTTGGAGGACAAAGAATGCTGAGTTGCATCCAAAGAACACCATACCTACTGTGAAGCATGGGGGTGGAAACATCATGCTTTGGGGCTGTTTTTCTGCAAAGGGACCAGGACGACTGATCCCTGTAAAGGAAAGAATGAATGGGGCCATGTATCGTGAGATTTTGAGTGAAAACCTCCTTCCATCAGCAAGGGCATTGAAGATGAAACGTGGCTGGGTCTTTCAGCATGACAATGATCCCAAACACACCGCCCGGGCAACGAAGGAGTGGCTTCGTAAGAAGCATTTCAAGGTCCTGGAGTGGCCTAGCCAGTCTCCAGATCTCAACACCATAGAAAATCTTTGGAGGGAGTTGAAAGTCAAACAGGTCAAACAAGTTCAAACAGGTGCTCTAGAGGAGATCTGCATGGAGGAATGGGCCAAAATACCAGCAACAGTGTGTGAAAACCTTGTGAAGACTTACAGAAAACGTTTGACCTCTGTCATTGCCAACAAAGGGTATATAACAAAGTATTGAGATAAACTTTTGTTATTGACCAAATACTTATTTTCCACCATAATTTGCAAATAAATTCATAAAAAATCCTACAATGTGATTTTCTGGATTTTTTTTCTCATTTTGTCTGTCATAGTTGAAGTGTACCTATGATGAAAATTACAGGCCTCTCATCTTTTTAAGTGGGAGAACTTGCACAATTGGTGGCTGACTAAATACTTTTTTGCCCCACTGTATACACACACATACAGTACCTTCGGAAAGTATTCAGACCCCTTGACTTTTGCCACATTTTGTTATGTTACAGCTTTATTCTAAAATGTATTAAATAAATAAAACATCTTCAGAAATCTACACACAATACTCCATAATAACAAAGCGAAAATAGTTTTTATTTACATTTTTGCAAATGTATAAATAAACTAAAACAGAAATACCTTATTTACATAAGTATTCATACCCTTTGCTATGAGACCTAAAAACTCTCAGACCATGAGAAACAAGATTCTCTGGTCTGACGAAACCAAGATTTATTTAGTCTGAATGCCACGTCTGGAGGAAACCTGGCACCATCCCTACGGTGAAGCATGGTGGTGCCAGCATCATGCTGTGGGGATGTTTTTCACAGCCAGGGACTGGGAGACTAGTCAGGATCAAGGCAAAGATGAACGGAGCAAAGTACAGAGAGATCCTTGATCTCAAATTTGATTTGATGAAAACCTGTTCCAGAGCTCTCAGGACCTCAGACTGGGGCGAAGGTTCACCTTCCAACAGGACAACAACCCGAAGCACACAGCCAAGACAACGCAGGAGTGGCTTCGGGACAAGTCTCTGAATGTCCTTGAGTGGCCCAAACAGAGCCCGGACTTGAACATCTCTGGAGAGACCTGAAAATAGCTATGCAGCAACACTCCCCATCCAACCTGACAGAGCTTAAGATGATCTGCAGAGGAGAATGGGAGAAACTACCCAAATACAGGTGTGCCAAGCTTGTAGCATCACACCCAAGACTCAAGGCTGTAATCGCTGCCAAAGGTGTTTCAACAAAGTACTGAGTAACGGGTCTGAATACTTATATAAATGTGATTTCTGTTTTTTATTTTTAATACATTTGCAAAAATTTCTAAATCTTGTTTTTGCTTTGACCTTATGGGGTATTGTGTGTAGATTGATGGGGGGAAAACAATTTAATAAATTTTAGAATAAGGCTGTAACTTAACAAAATGTGGAAAAAGTTAAGGGGTCTGAATACTTTCTGAATGCACTGTATATATTTATTAAATAATGTAAAAAAATATATATATTGTGTTATTCTATGGCTGGTTATGACACCTACATAAGGGTGTCAAAAACCACATTTATTCAAATGTGTTTTTTCCTTGCCAAATAGTTTACTTTCTTTGAAGGTTTGTTTCTTAAGTTCTTTGTTGTAATGAATTCTTTACAGTCATGTTTTCATAACATTTTAAATAACTTGTAGAGAATACACTTTATGACACTGTCATGAAGCATTAAGACTATACTGTGTCACTTGGACTAAGATAATACACTTTATGACACTGTCATGAAGCATTATGACATCATAATCATATAAGCTAGATAGGCCTGTCACGTACATGCCCTTATGTCAGGCATCAGTCAAAATGAAGGGGTCTCGTCCTGCTCCTGAAATCTGCTCCTGCATTCATCCCAGTCATCAGAAACAGAGCATTGGGGTAGGTGCATGTCTGACATCAATGTGTGCATAATTACAATAATTTAATATGGTACATTTCAGAATGTTACATAACAAACATACTGTTGATAAGTAGGCTGTGATGTAATGGAATGTTTTGCCTTGTGTGGTAGGTTTTGTGGGTTTTGACACTCTTATGTAGGTGTCAAAACCAGCCATAACATAACACAATATATGTCATGACAGTTTTATGAACATTTTATGACATGATGCTGGTTGTCAATTGTTACCAAGTTGAATACTTATCTAATCAAGATGTTATTTTTCATTGTTAGTATTTTGTTTAGATCATTGACACACAAAAAATACAATTAAATCCATTTTAATTTAACTTTGTAACAACAAAATATGTAAAAAGTTAAGGGGTGTGAATACTTTCTGAAGGCACTGAACATGAGGATCACCAGTTGCTCATGAAGACAATAACAAGAAAAAAACTTTTTACAAGAAAATAATTTATTTTTGGAACACAACCATATTTGTTTTATTAGTACATCACACACACCATTGGTTTTCTTTACAAAAACACACCAGTGATCTGAATTCATACTGTATGATTATATCAGTGCACCAAAATAACATTTCCACATCCACCACCCTTCCAAAACAGCTAACATCTTCGTACAATGAAACGGATTGTAAACACAAGAATAAAGCTCTAGAATGTTAGTGAACATTTGATGATGTCATGGATCACTGTGTTCTTATTGGTGGAAAGGGCTCCATTCCCCATATCTAGGTGTGTTCACCAGCGCGGCATGGTCAGAACGTTTCAGATAGAAATGGATTGCATAGCATTTCCGGGGCTTTCTTTCTTCTGGAATGGAGAACCATGTTGGTTCTATGCACTACTTTTCTATGAGCATCGTTCTGGACATTTCAGCCAATGGAATAAACCCCTGGGGATGTAGGAGTGCTGATCTAGGTCCTGAATGTCCATATAGCCAATTATGTATTTTGATCTAAAAGCCAAAACTGTTCCTAGATCAGCACTCCTACTCTAAGACATTAATTACATTTGGCCTCTGATCTCAGTCTGGTGACCTCATCCAGTCTCAAAGGGTTGTTTCTCAAAAGCAGGACCTGCAAGACCATAGTCAGTCACACTTACACAATTAGGGTCAACAAGCGGAAGTTAAGATTAATACATTGTTTCATATCAATCCTAAAATGTACAACTCAGAACATCGGACATGGATTGGAGACCATTCTCTATGTCCAAACAAAACTGCATAAATAAGATTGTTCTCCCACTTTCCTTTTTGTACTCATCTTTCCCTCACGTTTGCATTTACACCTTGAGAGAAACAAATCCCTATTGATTATTGCCTTAATCTTTTATAAATGGCCCCTGGTCCCCGTCATACAGTAACATATAACTGGGTCGTTTCACCAAATGACTGCCTTTTGCATCCCTTTGATATTTGAAGTAGAAATTGTGTAACAATATTGCATTTTAAAAGCCTGTTACATTCATTGAAGTGCCCTTTAATATAGATCACATGGATAATTCAATAAATCCAATTTTTTCTTCCTAAAGTGCACAAACAAAAAAAAATTGACATGTCCCTCCATGAACATGGAGAATTTAACCCACTTAAGGTCAACATTTCTCCATTGTAAAGCCCTAGTTATTTAGTTGCTTTGGCAGTCATTTCTGAAGATTGTAATTCATTTCAAGGGAAAGAAAGTCCCTTCATTTTAAGGTTAACTCTGTTACTTATGTAAACTGAACTCGTTTTAAAATGGTGAAACTATAATAATAACCTAAAGAAACTAATATCTAATAGTCAAATCACAGTGTAAAAGCAGGTGAGCTGGTTCTGGTGTTTTGTGGTGGGAAACGGAGTGGGTCGAGCAGAACACGACAACCCTGTTACTCCATATATAGACAGGCTACAAATGTTGACACTTTCATTTTTTAAAAGCTTGCATTCAATTGCCCCTCCCGGTTGTACACAACAGGCTCCCATACCATCCATATGGTTTATTTATGATCACCAACCCTATTACTTTACTTCACACTTAATATAGTCACTTTTTTATTTAACCTCTTGAGATGGGAAGTGTTTTGAATTAAGTTGAACATGTGCACTTTGAGAGAATGTTACCAGCTGAATTCTAAAAAGGCACTGAATTGGTGGAACGACCGAACTATGTATACATTTAATTCATTTGTATCTTTAAAAAGTGAAGACATGTTTTGGTTTTCCAAACCAGAGATGGTGTTAGGACTCATCATACACACCTACATTCATTCATATACACTCACTCTGATCTGCACATACAAGAAAAGAATAAGTCACCGTAACAATACAAAATACAAAACACATTTAAAAAAGACATCTGAAAAACAAACTAAATGTTCAATTCTGGAAGTAGTTTGAAGAGATACAATCCAAACCTGCATTTCTGTGCAAAGTTAGGGGATAAGTGGATTTCTAGACATAGCAAAGACAGCTTGTTATGCTGGTGTATCGAGACGCAGATCTTACTCGCTGGGATCTCTCAGAACCACATGACTATCGGTTAGACTGGACGAGTCACCGACTAATTGATTTTCTATGAACTTTTAACTAAAACTGTGAAGTGTCCTTAAAAATTGGTAACAAACATTGGTAATAAACGTCAGTTCAACAGCTGTATTAAAATCTGGTCTCACTGAGTTAACATCAATAATGTCTAAAGGACTACAGTACAGTAACCTACTGGCTGGATTTAAGACAGATGTTGTAGTTTGCTCTCCAAGCCTGCAGATGGCACCCTTGTGTTTGGATGCCAGTTGACTGTTCGAGAAGGGAGTGACGGTTTACAAGGCTGAAAGAACTCAGCCAGCCAAATGACTGGCATGAGGTGATGTTGAAAGAGCTCATTATGCTACACAGAAGGTATGGGTTGGGTGAGACTGATACGCCTAGATAGCATCCCAAATGGCACCCTAATCCTTATATAGTGCACTACTTTTGACCAGAGTCCATAGGGCTCAGGGTAAAAGTAGTGCACTATATAGGGAATATGGTGCCATTTGGGACAAACCACTAATGTACAGTGAATCACCAGCTTTACCTCCCTGCAGTTCACTTGGCTGGACCTCTGGACTGGACGTGTCATGACAACACACCACCAGAATGGCTGCCTCTGCAGGCTTTGAAGGGAAAATGCATGGCCATTATATATCAGAAGAAGAGGAAACACGGACAGCTATGACGTCTCAGCCATAACATCTAAACTTGATCTTCTGCGCCACTCCCCCTTGAGTTCGGGGTTGAGTCTTTGCAAACCTCATCAGATTCTCACCTACACATCGTTCTCATACACCTCAGCATCTTTCAGCATTAACATTCCAGCATTCCTTCAAACACAAACGTGTGTGCTAAGATCTTCTGTCCTGACAAAACTAAATGGAAAGTAGTTCTCTCCCCCTTTGAAAGATAATGTTCCCTAGCAACAAAGTTGGGCCATTCCCATGTATAATAAACTTCCTCTCTGGTAGACCTCAACACTGCCACCAATATTCTATCAGTATTCGACCACTGCTCAACTAAAAAAAAAAAAACTTTCCTGTGATGACTTTTGGTTCAACAAAATGGAGTCTGTTGGAAGTCATTAACACAATGATTATGGCCATCCTACTCAGCACACCTCACAGCTCAGGTCCCATGAACACATGGTCTATAATACCAGTCATCTACATGATTGTATGTTCATGTCTGTACAGTGCCCTCGCCAATGAAAGGTTCAACATCAGAGGTGATAAACCAGTAATCACAGCAAGTTATCTACGTTGTGACTTTGGTTGAAAATGTATTTTAGTGATATTGAGTCTGAGCTGCTAGGTCCATTTCCATACGAGTGTCTGACACTGGAGTGTCTGTGTATTGGCAGTGGGCTACTCTGTGTAAGGGAATGATTCTATAGTCAGTCATGCTTTAGAAGACCTGGAGCTGATCAAGGGTATAGGACTGAGTAGGTTAGGGTTAGTAGTAAGGCTGAGTAGGTTGACTGCACAGGACAGACAGCCAAGGAAGACTCACCCTGAGGGCTAATCTCAAATGACACTATTCTCTACATAGTGTACTAACATGTAGAGCACTATTTTGGAAAAAGTGTCTTATTTTTAAGTACAAAAATCCTCTACTGGGAGGGTGGACTGTAGGGTTTAGTGAACGCGGGGATCATTTGGGCCGTCTAACTTGAAGAGTTATCAACCTCTCTCCCTCCCGTTCGTTAGTGTCACTGAACTAAACGTTACGCAAAACAAAACAGTTTCTAAACCTTTGTCTTCCGCTAGTCCCGTAAAAGAAAGAATAACAAAACGGTTGAATAAAGAAATGTGACATACAACGTATAAAGTGCATTGAATAAAAGTGATAGAACAACGAGACAGTAGGAATGTGCATGGATCTCATTGAGATTGACCACAGGTCAGGTCCGCTAGGTAAAAACCTACCTCCACTGCTTAATATCACTGAGGGGCGAGTGAGATCTTGGATGCATCCCAAAAGGCACCCTATTCCCTTTGTAGTGCTCTACTTTTGACCAGGTCCACTATATTTCACCATAGGAACTAGGGTGCATTGTGAGACATACCCCTTGATTCTACATGGAATCAAGTGTGAAATAGATACTCATTTTATGGGGGACTCGTGATCTGAAAATAATTGTATAATAATAATAATAATAATAATAATAATAATAAACTATTCCATATTTGTATACCTTCCAAAAAGGGCTGCTTTTCACCAAGAAAACATATTTAGGACTAAAACAGACAGAACAGAGAATCAGATCAACCTCATAGAAAAGGTCACATACTAACAGAGCTATCCCGCAGCTCTCCTTCTCAGCACACACGGCCTGCTAAACTAAACTGGCTTTTTATACATTATTTGCGAGTAACATACATTGTATAAAGAGGCTGTGTTGGTTTAAGACGGCAAACTAGGCTAAAGCCATGGCAGTCGTCAGCAGTGAGCGCACTGTAGCGTACAGTCACTGCAGCTTCATTAGTCCTCAGAGATAGTACTAGGAGGTTTCTTCTGTGCTCGTTTTCTCTACGACTACACATCTACCATGTCACTCTCTCTCCCTCTCTTTTTCTCTACTTGTCGGATGCCAGTTTGTTTTATCCCTTTTTTAAAGTGAATATTTGGTCAAAGTCTCCATGGTTGGATCTCAGGGATCTCTCTTGGTAATGTATACGTAAGGACAGAAGTAGTTGTTCCTCTCCACTCCACTAGTTCCCCTCAGAGACAAAGCACAAAGGCATTTAGTCGTTTTAGTTCCTTCACGTGTAAGGTGGTTTTGGTTAGAGGGGGGCAGCAGGAGGAGTAGAGGCTGAGGGAATAGGGGTACCCAGGAGGAGGAGGAGAGGGTTGAGACAGTAGCCCGAGAAGAGGCGTGAGAGGAGAGAGAGAGAGTAGTAGTTCAAGTTTGGTTAAAGTTTCTCCTCAGTGAGTGGGGAGGGTCAGAGGTGAGCGAGAGAGGAGTTCAGGAAGTTAAAGTTTACGCTGCCTTCTCTTCAGGACAGGATGTATTCAGGTTCCCGCTTTTTTGGCATGGCGGTTTCTGTTTTTCCCATTGGCACATGGCGTTGGCGTAACCCACGATCACTTTGTCCATCCAGGTGAGGGGCTGGGGGACGAGCACGGCCCCCTCAAAGAAGCCCAGGTGCCCCCCGTGCAGTGTCAGGGCGAAGATGACATTCTGCTTCTTCTCTGGAGGGGGATAGGGAACAGAAAGGGAGGGGGTAGAATTAGAAGATAGTAGCATCTTTTAAAACATGTTTTTTTAGTTGATAGACAAATGGATAGAAATGTATGAGAGGAATGAGATGAGGGCTACAGTACAGAAAGCAAGTGGAGGAACGGGTGATGGAACCACTGCCTCCAGGGGCATGTGATCCGGGTCGGCAGCACAACCACCGGACCAGCCCCCAGAACCACATGGGAGTCATTTTTTAGAGACAGTTATGTATGGCATCATTCCTGACATTCGGTAAAATATTGAACAGCACACAATGTTACACCAAGGTCGTAAAATGGCGTCATCCGTGTAAAGGGGCAGAGATCTTGAGTCAGGCGTCTAGGAGGACAGGGAGAGGAAGGAGAGCAGGGTCCAGTGCATTAACATCGATCACTATCACCAGGTAGCTCAATAACCCTGATGAAAGATAAATAGAGCCTTGATAAAGGCAATAAACATGTCATATCTATCAGGATTGACCAACTAGAACAATTAACTCATGACTCTGTAGCTGAGCTACTTCATACCGTTCAGTTTAGGTTTTTGTTGAAACACCAATTGTTCAACCCAATCCACTGGGAGGTGCACGTCAACCAAAATGGGACAAGTCACTGATTATAGGCTGTACAGTACAGCCTATTTATAACCTATTTAGTGAGGTTAGTGTTAGTTAGTGTTAGTGAAATGACTGAGCATGTAGCGGGTAACAACAGTATTACAGGTATTCCCCAACTGGTAGAACAGAATCAGGGTTGGGGCTGATTAACAGAATCAGGGTTGGGGCTGATTAACAGAATCAGGGTTGGGGCTGATTAAGGAAGTAAATTAATATTCCAATTCAATAATATAAATGGACCCCTATTTTCCATTACTTGTAAATTAAACAGAAAAGTAGTTAGTGAGGGAAACTGCAGTCTCCGCCTGGTGAGTGTGACCCCACAGGGCTTGTACCAACCATACACTATCTGCTAACATCTACCAGAGGTTATAATAGCCTAGGTGATTCTAGGAAATGACTCATATTTATAAACAATTCAAAAAGGACACCCCAGCTTTCCATTAGGCTGAACCCTGAAGAGGGTTTGATGTAGGAACACATTCATAATAACCCATTCAGTTTGGCTGGCTGCATCTTTTGGGAAGCCATCCTATTGTTTAATAGCGTTTTAAAAAGGACCATGAACTAGACGCAGGGAAAAGTTGAAGCTTGCTTTAAAACAGAAATGATGTCTAATATGCAGCTTCCATTTTGTGACACGGAAGATAAGGATGAGCAAAGCAGAAGCCTAATTCATCTAAACTACACACTGTTAAGTAATAATAATGTCATATTCTTCATTTGAATAACATTCCATTTAAATCCTAAAATGAAATGGACTTTAACTCTGGGTTAAGCACTACGCACAAGACTCCTGACTGAGGTTCCAACTAAAAGATTGTTGGCCGGATTTGTCCGCCAGACAGCCCTAATGACATGTACCAACTACCATGCAGCTTAAAGTTTGATTCCAGGTGAGGTGACCACATTAGTTATACAACAGCTTTCACATGTTTCCAGGCTTCCTGTGGCCAGTGTGAGTCAGCCTGACTCTTCTAGGGCAAAGGGGACCGAACCACCAGCTGATTTCCCCTTTCAGAGAGTTAGGCAGGGCACCAGCTGATTTCCCCTTTCAGAGAGTTAGGCAGGGCAACAGCTGATTTCCCCTATCAGAGAGTGAGGCAGGGCACCAGCTGATTTGCCCTATCAGAGAGTTAGGCAGGGCACCAGCTGAGAATCTCCTCTATCTCCACCCTGCATCTCTGTGTAGTGCAGGACACAACAAGCCAGTGAGCTAGTGTTACCCTCCATCCCAGCTCTGGGACTCTATAAATAACAGGTCACATCACCACCACACATTCAGCACCACTTTGAGGAAACGTGATCATTTCAGTAGGGAACTTCTCTTTAGACCTACCCCTTCAATGCAGATCTGTCAGGAAGCAATATTGTGGAAGCTCTACCACTACACAGCTTATACCCAACCAGAACCTTCAGACATGCTTACATTAAAGGGTAAGGGCCAAGGGAGAGGGATAGAGAGCAATTTGGGATGGGCTGTTCCAGAAATCCCGTGAGAGATGAGAACTGGCTAGAGTACTGTCCAGTCCATGGATCTAAAATAATCCAACAAATGGTGACTAGTTGGTAGTGCTGAGGTGGTTGTTTCCATAAATAGCATGCTTTCCTTTACTGCTCCATTTGATCAACCCAGTAAACCCTTGAGGATTAAGCTGATTGGCCGCTATTCTCAGTGTTCTATTTTAAAATGATAGAACACCCATCATGTTAACCTCAGTCATTAGAATCAGTTAGTGTTGAAAAAAATGACAGACTTAAGTTTGCATGTCTAAAAAGGTAAGGCCTAGCGGTGTCTAGAGTCTAAGTCACGAGCACACGAGGAGACAGAGGCTCTCATCTGTGTGATACACTACCGTGTGTGTGTGTGTGTGTGTGTGTGAGTGTGAGAGTTAGAGCCAGTGTTAATCAGTCAGACATTCCCAACACACCTAGTTCTACATACCTCCCCTCCCTGGCCTGGGTGTGGGACTTAAAGGATTCATCTGTCTATTCCAGCTCTGCTGTTTCAGAGACAAAGTAAGGGAGAACTTTGTACCAGGTGTTGAACTGGTGAAAACACAGACTTCTAATGATTTCCCTTGTGTTAGTACACAAAAAACATGTGCACATACTGTTCTGGACATTAAAAAGTGACTTTTCAAAGTGGCTTGCTGACACCAAACACCAAGTTCAATTTAGCAATGTGTTTTTCTCACTGTTACAGTACTGACTAACTTCTTATGGAGTGGGGCTGCATGATCGGATTCTCTGGATGCCTCTTCTCAATAGCTAAAAAAAAAACTTCAGCGCACAATTATTTTAATGTAGCTCCGCATAAAGGCATGTTGTACAAACATCTGTTGTAACTAGAAATGCCACGATCGACATGTTGTACAAACGTCTTTGTCTGTGTTAACTATAATGACATTGCATTATAACAGAAGCAGGACACAGACAGTCCAAGTATAGATTACATTTTTTCAAGTGGGGAATTACACATGTTTATCTCTGGGGAAAAGGTGTCCTGGGGGACCGGATAGGGCGGTTCGAGCCGAATGGCCCTGTGTCTCTGTAGGGACGAGCTCTGAGAAAGTGTAAGAGAGTGTGAGAGAGAGTGAGTGTGAGTGAGTGAGTGAGTGAGTGAGTGAGTGAGTGAGTGAGTGAGTGAGTACTAATGCAGGGGTGTGTTACCTGCCAGTGTGCGAGGGATGGTGAGCAGAGACCCGTGCACCAGAGGATCGTCTGCAGAGTTGACCAGCAGAAGTGGCACGTCAACCTAAAAAATACAACCATAATTAGATATTGGGCCTGTGTATTGCATACAGTATAAGAGTCCACTTAGACACAAGCTTAAATCATGAACTCTCCAAAGACCTCACTGTTCTAACAACTTCCTTTAGTACATCTCTGATATTCAGACACACATACATGTTTACAAAAGTATTCTTAATTCACACAGGAGAGAGAGGGATAGAAGTAGGGATAAAGAGTATCAACCTACATTGTGAATATAATGCACACAGCTCTCCTTCTCGTAGTATTCTTTGAGGGAGTTGTGCCCGTGGAACTTCCTGCAGAGACAGGAGGGGTGACAGGTCACAAAACAAAGCAGCATGCTGTGGAAACTGGAGAGGGATTATTAAGTGACATACTATGTGGGTGAGCACATCCCTATGAACCATGCACAGCAAGATACTCAGAGGCCTTAGAGCTGGGCGATATAGCAAATTCATGTTTTAGAACAATGTTCAAAATGCCTGTATCGCAAGAATCAAGTTAAATATATATATATTTTTAAACTGTCTTTTTTCTCGTCTCCTTTGCTCCTTCTGTGCTGTGTTCACGGTGCACCTTCCCACTGGCACAGACACCAAGCCCCTCCCCCTGACACTCACCACAACAAAGACTAAAGAGCACTTCTTCCTCTCTGACAACGAGCAGTTTAAAATCTCTATCTGCATTTAAACTAAACCATTCTAATGATACCCTTTTCATGTCTCAACTCCCAACACGTAGAACAGAGCAGACCTTACTAAGACGTGAGTATCAACGACTTGGGCAAATGTCTGCTCAGTTCCTGTCGTGCGCAGCATTGCGGTAACACCACCGCTAGCAGCATTTTAGCCACATACTGTTATGTGCCAACTGTCCAGTAGGCGTTTTATAAATGTGCAATGAGCATAAAAATACGCATTAATATCCGGAATTTGCAACTCGTTCTCACTTGATTTCAATATCTAAACAAAGTGAACAGAGTTGTTCAAACAGGTGGAGATGGACAGGAGGGTGTATTCAGAACAGTTCAACTGTTCTACCATGTTAGCAAGCAAATACACCCAAGTTGGCTAGACTTGAAATATAAAGATTAGCTGGCTACTCATTAGAAGGTGGGCTTGAGAGGTTGACCTGTGTTCATCATCTATGCCTGCTACCTTAAGTTAGTCATTATTAGTGAATGTACATTGTGCCTGGTTCTGGTTAAGTTTGTTTAAAAAAAGGCCATTTTCATAGACAGATTTGAAAGCCAGATCAGTGATTATTGCAAAAAAGCAGGTTAAACTATTTTGATAAAATGATTTAATTATTAATGGGTCTTATGGTTGAAGGCTTAGGTATAATTGTACAAGCCCTGAATTCCTTATGAAATGCAGTGTTTTGACCTTAAATTGTGCAACAAAGCTTATTTCAAGATTTAAAATCGAGAAACTCCCATACGCGATAATCGCCCAGCCCTGCTCAATGGCTCCTAGCATATTGTTCCTATGTATTGACAAAACTCAAAACGTTTGGCTTGAACTTCAGCAGGTGCTGTTGAGTGTTGACAGTTTATTTTAAACATACAGCCATAAATCTCACATTGACCCCCTGTGAAATCAGTTCTAAATATTGTAGTGTTGAGGACTCAACACTGATTTCACAGGGGGTCAATGTGAGACCGGTTGCTCACAGGAATAATTGCATTGTGTCATTTTAGCATGTGTTCCTTATTAGATTCTATTTAGTGTCTTTTACTCAAATGTATTGAGGGGGAAAGCGTGTCCTATACCTCATTATGGTTTCATCGATCTGCATGAGGGAGGTGGCCGTGTAGAGCCGGCTCAGGTCTGCATCCTCCATCTTCGTTGCACTTCCAAACAGACTGCCCCTGTAAACACACACACAAAATGTTGAGACATGGCGTTGAAACACGTGACAACACTAGTTATTCTCAGTAAAATCTATACCTTTACCAGGAATTTCCGTGCGTAATTGCCTCCATTTCATTAGTTAAATAGTTTGCCTCAGGGAGCTGCTCTGTACGGGTTTGGTGTTCTCCTCCATGGGGAATTTACTGATCTGCTGGGTTGTGACTGAGTTAAGTCCAAGCCATTTGTCATAGATCTTAAATAATATAAGCCATTTAGCAGAGAGTTTGATTTCCTATGGGTGGCCCCAGCAGGGCTTGAATGGGTGTTATCATGTGATGAAAGCTCCCAATCACCACATGGAGTTTCCACCATATGGCTTTTACAGTAATTTGGCCATTTCAGATGTATGAGAAGTGTCATGGCCCTAGGGTAGGGGCTAGGGGTTTCTTTGGGACTGGGCCTACCAGTGTGAATGTGCTAAGTATTGTAACAGGGCTGAGTACCTGTGTGAAAGGATGATCTTCTTCATGTTGTCGGCCATGAGGAAGTTGTAGAAGCGTCTGCACTGGTCCCACTGTAGGAACGTCTCCTGGGCCCTGTACACACACACACACACACACACAAGGAAGTCAGTTGTGTGTAGAGAGAGAACTAATTATATTGTTGTCATGTTTATATCAGTTTGGCCTGACAACCAACATACTCAAAAGTTGGCTAAAGCATGAAACACAGGTTTCATCACTGTAGGCCAATGCAGGACAACAAAAAACCTGCTGCCAACAACACTTTGTACTCTTGAAGCTGACATGCTAACCATCACCCCACATGTTAAATCCGCAGAACGATCTCTTACTGCACTATGAACTCAACAACACTACCTAGCTAGCAACTAGCTAATAACTAGCTAGCAACAAGCTAGCAGTACAAATCTAGGAATTAGCTAGTCCAACTTCATATCTGCTAGTGCACATGTGAAACAAGGTTGAGGAGTAACTGATTACATGTTATCAGTTACATGTAGGCTAAATCTGATTTGTTTTGCCTGACCATAAGTTCAGAGACCTCTATGACACACTAAATGTGTTTGATGGATCCTTTTTGTCTTCTTCTAATGCCTCCTAAGGGGGAAGTAATCGAAAAAGTAACTTAAAGTAATCAGATTACATTGCTGATTACAATTTAACAGGTAACTAGTAACTAAAAAATTACATTTAGAAAGTAATCTACCCACCCAACCCTGATGAGAAATACTACAGAGGTAGCATATATAGTGAGAACTGTGCAGCAGGCATAACAATCCCATTCAACAGATGGCATGGGCAATGACAAAAGACAAGGCTTTAGCTATGACAGACAGGAATGGAAAATAAAACAGAGGTATAAAGACTACTCCCATTTCACAAAAGTCCAGTCTGCCTGGTCCTGACACACACACGAACACACTGTTTACTCTCTGGACAGAGCAGAGTGTTCCTGCCAAGAGACGTTGGCCACGTTTCAAACTCAAAAGGTGTGGTTCAGAAACACCACACGTTTCACAGAGTTCCATCTACTCCATCCCAGAGCTTGTGCAATACCACATCTAGAAACACCAGAGTTGTGTGTTTTCAGTCACTGTATCGTGATAAAAGGTTTCTCCGTCACAACAAAAGCTCAAGTGTTTACAAAGTCTATGCTCAGTATGATAACAGGCAGTCTGCTTTAGACCCAAGTGTAATCAAATAGATCACAGGGACTAAGACAGAAGGAAAACACTGAAACAACCTCCATGGAAGAACTGCATGGTGCATGAAAACTAACAACCCAGGTTAACGGAGCAGCCAACAGTATGAGTCTGTTTCAGTACTCAATAACACAGACCTACTGTACTGGAGCCTACATCTTTGCCTACCTCAAAAGACTTGGCAAGGCAACAACCAGTTGTCTACAGCGGAGACAGACCGGCACCCAGGCAAGGATAAAAGGCAGGGCATCTGTCCTCTGTCTTTGTTGTGTTAGTCACCAGTCCACTGAGATCACAGATAAAGCCAAACTACAGGAAATGATCAATGATGCTGGAGAAAAAACAGGATCCCAGCTACTCTCAGCCTTGTTGCCATCTTGTCAGACAGAAAGCTGCTGGGCAAAATTAATTCCATCTGAGTGAACCTCCTTTTACAGAGAACCAAGGCTCAGAAGTAGGACAGACAGAGCACTTGTATTCAAAGCAATACACTTGGAAAGTAGATTACGTCACAAAGGTGCATAAAAGATGACGGCCCCCCCATGTAATTACCATAAAACGCCTCGCTTGCTAAGTTCGCCATATTGTACATTGCTCTCTATTACTAATTTATTCTATTGGCATTAGCACAGTAGACATGATTCTAATTCTAGCGCCAAGACAGTGGAAATTTGAAAAAACTAAAAAGTGCCGTAGTTTACAAACTCAGTGGATAGTGCTCAAACTAAGACATATCTGAATTCCTTCATCTTTATGCGCCTTCACCATTGGTAAAACACAACTGAACAGTATGTCATTTTTGACAGCTAACCAACTGCACAGTAAATAGAAACACCAGCTAGCTAACTTCACTAAGTTGGGGAAAAACCCTTATTTACACTAAGTTAGCTACGTTACAGCTCATTGTTAACAAGCATAACACATTGCCTTTAAGACAATGTGTCTCCACTTTTAAATTTTGATGTTTATGACACCTTCACTGACCTAGTATACAGCTGTGTAAAAAGGGCATATAGTATGTAATGCAACAAACACCATTAGCTAGGCAAAATGTCCATTCTGCGTCCTTACGTAGCAATTATAATACACAAACGTGTGCAGCACTGCAATTTGTAACTCCACAGATGAACACTGGATAGCCATTTTGAGCAGCTCTTACATGTTGCTTTTGCGTACTTGCACAGGGTTTAAATAAGTCTTAAGACCGTAGCCCACCTGAGTGCACTGTATCCCTGGCAGACGCTGACGCAGCACAGCACTCTCTCCTGATTGGTCCGGTTCTCTCCCAGGAACTTGCACACGATGTTGCCTCCGAGGCTGAAGCCCACCACTATGAGGTGGGTGTGAGGGAACATCTTCTTGATGTAACCCACCATGGACGCAAACTCCCACGTGCAACCTACCAGAACAAGCACAAGCACACGGACCAGAGCAAAGACATTACATACTGGGGCTTTGAGTTGGTTCATTTCCTTGGTAGCATAATTCATGGCCACTGATCTGAAATCAGGGTGGTGTGGTAAAAACCTGTCTTTCACCTATACCTTCTTGTTGTTGCTTTGTGTGTGTGTGCACATGTGTGTGTTTTATTAGGAGTATGTGTGTGTGCGCATGTGTGTTTTATTAGGAGTATGTGTGTGTGCGCATGTGTGTGTTTTATTAAGAGTATGTGTGTGTTTTATTAAGAGTATGTGTGTGTGCGCATGTGTGTGTTTTATTAGGAGTATGTGCGTGTTTGTACACGCCTGTGTAGTCCTCACCGTAGGTGAACATGCGAGGTGAGGTGAGCTCGATGTTGGGCAGAGCACCCAGGTGATTGAGCACAGCACACCTGTAACCTTCCTTCTGAGAGTGACCCACAAAGGTGCGGATGTAGTGCTTCTCGCTATGGTTACCGATCCCCGGGCATATCACCATGGTGACGTCATCTGTTGGAATAGCAAACATACGGACAGATGGATCAGAGGCCCGTTTGCAAATGAAAATATGTAAAGGCAAGATTACACGTCCTCATGGGCCGATCATTGCACGGTGTGGTACGTAAATATGACAGGCAGCAAACAGAGACAGTATGGTGCCTCAATAAAACCTCTATAGGATGAGATGTCCCAGTCACTCAAATAATAAAACAACAAGTAGCCTAGTTACCAGAGGCTCTTTATTACCTTTATTTAACAGGCTAGTCAATTAAGAACAAATTGTTATTTACAATGACGGCCTGACAAGAGGCAAAAGGGATATAAATCTATATGTTTTAATAACTAAGATAAAACAGACAACACAGACAGAAGCCACTGGCAACATCACAACTAGAACAGGAAACTAAGTGGATGTGTGGAGTAAAGCAACATGCTTCCTTCCATATGGCAACGCAAACTAGTGACCATTAGAAACTACCACATCTCAACTCGGAGGTCAAAACAAATTATCTACGTCGCAAATGGCACCCTATTCAGTACACTACTTTGTCACTTGGTCAAAAGTAGTGCACTAAATAGGGAATAGGGTACCATTTGGGTCACAGCCCCTGATCTCATCACCTTAGCTGAAAGTAGAGGTAGTAGAGTTTACCAAGAGTCACGGTCTGTAAATCTGTGTCCTCAACAACACTGACATAATAAATCACCTACAGAACGGGAAATGGAACCAGAGGGTAAACAAGTCAATGGACCAAAGACGCCAAAACCGCCCTGACAAACTGAGCCCAGACAGGACCGATACCGTACATAGGACAGGTCCATAGCACAACATTGGGCTGATGAATTTGCTCTCATGCTTCCAATGAGCTCATTCAACAGCTTTCCTTCCCATTGCACTTCTCTCCTTGGTCATTGCTGTAAATGACAATGTTTCTCAACCAGTTAACCTAGGCATAGAAAAGATAAGGCAAGCACATCTCAATTGAGGGGGATGTTTTTGTTTTTGAATGTTTATATTGAAAAAGAGAGTCCTGTGCCAATAGAGATTCTCCATTCTTGATAAATGATCCATGAATGATTGAAATAGCCCACCTCCTGTCCGGTGGTCCCCCATGGGCTCGAAGAGGTCAAAGGTGGCGGTGGCCCCATCCTGCATGGGTAAGTACTTCCTGAGGCCTATGGGGTGAGGGCAGCTCACACGCCCCATCTTGCCATACAGTGCTGTCTGTAGGTGGCCACTTTTACCCCACAGCAGGGGCGGAATGTACCTGCAAAACACACAGATTCACTATGGGCTGTTCTGGCTCGGACAAGGCTTACTTTGTCCAAGGCTTACTTAGTTACTTTACTCAAGAGATGAAAGGTTTATTTGCAGGTAATAAAATACATTGTAATTCTTGGTATAGGTCCTAGGAGCTCTAACACATAGGCTAGTAGCCTAAATCGCACACATACAGTACACTCTACAATGCCATGCTAACTTGAGATCTGTGCACAGAAACGTGTGTGGAATGTGCAACAGTGTCCATAAGAGGTTTCTGTAAGAAACAAGCACACAACAGCATTAGGATGTCCCTTGAAGTAATAGAATAACTTTACTTGATGACTTGTTCTTGCTTACAGTTTTGTCTTTCAGTCGGTCAGCTAATGTAGTATACAATTTTACTTGTATTAAACCTTTAACTAGGCAAGTTAATTAAGAACTCATTGTTATTTACCATGAAGATCTACTAAGTGGCAAAAAGGCCTCCTGCGGGGAACGGGGCTGGGATAAAACCATTTTTAAAAAGGTAGGACAAAACAGACTTCATGACGAAAGAGACACCAATACTACATAAAAAAAGAGAGACCTAAGACAACAACACAACATGAAAACAAAGCAGCAGCTCAACACAGTAGCAACATGACATGGCAGCAGCACAACACGACAACACAGGGGCAGCAGCACAACGTAACACAGTAGCAACACAACACAGCAGCAGCACAACGTAACACAGTAGCAACACAACACGGCAGCAGTACAACATGACAACACAGTAGCAACACAACACGGCAGCAGTACAACATGACAACACAGTAGCAACACGACAATAACAAAGTGGCAACAGCACAGCATGACAACAGCCCAAACGTGGTTAAGCACAGACAACAAGGGCAAAAAGGTGGGTGGTTTATTTGCTGTGTTGACTTTCAGTCACAGTGCGTTGGAACAACATTTACACACAGCGGGGGACAGGGAAGAGATTCACATTCCTAAGTAGAACACACACGAAGCTGACCATCCTTGATTATGCATCTGCCCTGGTACTGTATCTGTATGGGAGTAGACGTAGGTAAGGGTCCAACCCTGCAGGAGATCAAAGTGGATCTATCTGCTGCTAGCACTGCAGTGAGACATGAGCTGGGCTAGTCATATCACAGTCATACAATCTACCATCTCACATCCGCACACTGAGTTTAGCACAGAAGTACAGCGAACATTTAGCAGGAAACCCTTGGCAAATGGCCAAAAACAAGTAGTGGTTTCCATTTTAGGTCTGTTTATAGATTAGCAGCCACGATAACAAAAGAAGGAGATCGATGTTGACAATTGCAATGTCCTCAAATGTAGCTTTGGCCTACTCTTTGGCCTTAAGATTTAATGTCCCTGTGATGAAATTGAGATAAATAGAACTAGCTAGGCAGCTCCCTGACTGGAGCGAATAGCTAGGCAGCTCCCTGACTGGAGCGAATAGCTAGGCAGCTCCCTGACTGGAGCGAATAGCTAGGCAGCTCCCTGACTGGAGCGAATAGCTAGGCAGCTGTGAGGCTGTTTGCAGAGATAACCAAGGCCGGAGATAACCAAGGTCAGGGTGAACCATGGTCAGGGTGATCCTCTCCCAGTCAAAGGATGGACTGACGGTCCACACACATGGGTGGGGAGTGTACACACTGGTACAGTAAATATCGTCAGCGAGCAAAGTCTGTTGCTAAATCAACAGTTACACAACCCCCTCAATCTCATCTTCCTTCACTGTCATTAGAGCAGTCTGAGCACCTGGACATTACTTCCCTTACATAACGCCCATCTCAAAACACACAATGACCGCTGATGCTTCCCCACACCATTACTAATATTACAGATAAGACCTCCAACCCCTGTGTAAACATCATTATCAACTCTGACGTAGGTAGAGTTAGGGAGGTAGCATGAAGTAGAACAGGAAGCAGGAGTACTCCGGACCTCCAGGCTGATTTAAATATCCCCGATATAGACTAATACACTAAAGTCTTGGTCAGGTTTGATTCCCCAGAACATTCTCGCTCTGCGAATTATCCTCGACTGGCAGGGATGACGTAATGTTGTCACAGGAGGATTAAGAGGACAAGGGGAGGAGTCCAGGCAGGCAGGCGAGGGGGGGCAACAGACCAGCTAAGACCACAAGCAAAGGCTATGGCCCAAAACTGTTAAAATGACTCATCTGACATGACTGATGAAAGCTACACTTATCTACTGTGTGAATGAAATCAGTCTGTCATATTGCCTACACTTTAGAGTGGTGTAGGTCTGGGTGCTCCAGTCAAGACATTCCAGCAAACCTGTGTCCACACGCATGTAGCTACATGTCTGTGCGCAAGTTTGTGTCCTCATGCATGTCTATGTGCACGAGTGTGTGCACTGTAACCTGCTGTCGCCCTTGACAGTCAGCAGCAGACCAAAGCAAAGGAAACAGAAGCCAGCGTGGGCTGATAGATAGACAACTACGGGTGTTGTCTGAGGTACAGATCAAAGTCACAGGTCTGTTCTATAGGAGGTCTGATTTAATAACTAGCCTTTTGATATGATGCAATAAACATCCCTCTGATCTACTGTCTGAAGGGGTAACCACAACACTTTTTGGGGGTAAAATCATGGGGTAAGAGTTGGAGCTAAACAAAACCTAAGCTCAACGAGGCATTCATAAATGATATTCTTCAAAAAAAACAATAGCTACATATCATTAATCTAAACATTCAAAAACGGATGTACCAATCCCACATTGCCCCTTTACAGGGCTGGTTTCCTGAACACAAAGCCATCCGAGACAGATTGAGATAAAAGGCCAAGTAGACCTCTGATCATGGAAACCTGGCTTCACTCAGCATCAGAGAAGAATGGCTCTGCTGCACATCACTCCAGTGCAGGACCTGCCCTTTCAGAGGCGAACTCCCAAACTACTTAGGCTATTCCCAAACTCTCCGTAGGCTAAATTTAATCAAATATTTCAGCTGCGCCCTTATTTTCTAGAATACAATGACAGATGGAATGCATGGACTGCTTTGAACACAGAGTCGTTGCCCCCCTGTCTCATATTTCCTCCACTGTGTACCTCTCTCCTTCTCCATGATTGATCTGTCCGTGGTCACCGTGTTGGAAACAGTGTTATGCAACTCGACTGGGTGTCACTAGGAGTTACACAAACCGTCTTGGACCATTAGTCAGCATAAACAGAGCCAAGGAGCAATTGATGAATGAAAGACAGCCCTACTAGCCCAATATCCTTTTACACACGTTCTGTCTTGGCTAGCTTTTGACTGAGTACAGCCCAGTGGAGGGATATAGTGCAAAATTAAGATTAAAATGTATTTAATTAAGAAGCAATTCACCTACTGATTAGTATAATGAACCTTTAAAATTATAAAATCTGCAAGCTAAACAAATTGTCTTATCATATACTTATTAAGCCTATGACTAGATAAAATTAACTGACGGCAAATGTTTAACTGGGCATCCCTCCCTGAGGAAGTCTGGAACATTCCAGGTCCGTTAGTCACGGCTAAAAACACACAGACAGACTGTCAAACAAAAGCAAACAGCGCACATGAACACACACAAACCTCAAACTACATCTACAGTCTGTTTGGATAAAAAGTATCTGCATCCCAATTCCCTACGTGCACTACTCTTGACCAGAGCCGTAAGGGAAGCACTTGTGGCCAGAGATTTGAGATGGAGTAACAGAGGCTTACATAATGAGACAGCAGCTGAGGGAAGCCTCCAGAGTCTCCCACTGGGCTTCAGACTCCCTTAAGACAGGACTATTAGGCCAGTAGAGTAGAGTACTGGCTCTGAACCATGCCACACATTCAGAGAAACCTCTAGTCATACAGGAGTATCGTTTTTTTCCACAACACACAGGAGTTCTTTGGAATGTGGGACTAGATGTAGGCTATAGTGTAGAGTGACAACAGAAGTGTTGGTGCGATCTTGGCAAGGCGATCATGGGGCAGTGGTCCAATTACAGGCTACTGAAAACCCCCTGAACAAATCATAGGACCCCAATAAGCTATAAAATACTTGTGGCCTTGGGTTAGAGTGTCCGCCCTGAGACTGGAAGGATGGGTTCCCCCGGTCGAGTCATACCAAAGACTGGAAAAATGAGACCTGATGGGTCTCTGCTTGGCACTCAGCATTAAGTTATATTGGGGGTAAAGACCTGCACTAGACTAGTGTCCTGTATGGTCGCAGAACACGGCCAAAGACTGAACCACAGGCAGAAAGGTCACTCACTCTTTGGTCAGGATGGGGCAGGACTTGAGCAGGAAGCGGTTCAGGGGCGTGTCCTGGTAGGTGATGTCAGGAGCGGCGGTGGGACTCTTGAGGTTCAGGCAGCGGACGATGACATACAGCACCGTGGCGACCGCTGCCAGCTTCATGCCGTCGAACATGGCCGGCATCTCCGGGGCGACGATGGTGTAGTCATAGTAGCCCGAGTCTTGGGTGGCCATGGTGCCTCTGAGACAAACACAGAGAAGTAAACAAAGCGTTAGACTGTAAATACTCCACTTAGAACAAATACAGCTAGTACGGATGATCCTGCTACACAGAACACATTAAATCAACTAGCCTACATCAGCCATGCTCACTAGTACACTGATTAACTGTACCCTGGACAACAAAACTACATTAATGTCACTTTAAAACTTACATCTTGTTCACCAAACTTAATCAGTGGCCGTAAACAGTGTGGACCATGGAACAAACAGGGCACAAAGTGGTCTAGCTATTTCTCTGTCAAAAAGAGGAATTCAAGGCATGTAGCCTAGCAACAGCTAAATATGTTTCAGCTGCCTGCTAGGAGCAATGACAGAAGCAGAAAATGAACAAAGCCAATGATGGTAAACAGACTGGCCAAAACAAAAAGAGATGGTGGAGAAAGAGGTAGGCTGGTTTACAGTCCAAAAAGAGGAACTTGTGGTATGTAAATATGAGAGTCAGATGATGAGGTAGTTTAGATAAAACAAACAAACTTCCGACCATGGATAGGAAAGAGTTGAGCAATTCTATCAAACAATTATTTACTTACAATTTAGGTTTAAATTCAATAAAAAGATGATCCACTCTGTCCAACAGCCTTTATTTGTGCAGTGACAGAGTCACAGTGACGTGGTCAAATCTGGAAGAAAAACAATGTTTTAAAACAGGTGTTACGAATTTGCACGATCTGCCAAGACAAACCAACAGAACATCAGAGAAATTGTGCCTCTTCATATCTCCATACTAGACTTCTTTCCTTTAACATGGTTCTACAATCCCTGTAGTTCCTCTTCAATATTAAGCACTGACCTCAAACCAGTCATTTGTGACGGATGTGATAAAGTTCATTTGTCTCCTTGGTTAACAAGAGAGTGTGCAGTGATCAATCCTAACAGCCCCATTACTAACAGTGATCCCCGCTGTCCTCCACTGCTCCAAATGGAATTCCCTGTAGAGCATGGAATTACTGCGCTCTCCAATCAGAAAGAACACTATCTGATAAGAATCAATTACATTAGCCATGGCCACTAAGGTCAGCAGGCCGAGCACTTCTATGAATCCTTTCTAAGGCTGTGTGCACTAGGCCTATATAGGGAATAGGGGATGTAAACTAGGCTCTGTGTGTTCACCTCTATACCATCTAGAATGCATTAGTTATGTCCTAATAACAACTGCAGTAACTACAAGCCACTTTTTTGGGGGGGGGGGGGGTTGAAACCATACTTTGATTTCATGGATGCTCAGAGCTTGCATCCATAGCTCTGTCTATGAATTTGAGTGTTATTACATTTCTCAAACCCTATCCCTCTGCATTTTATTAAAACAAGTGATGGGTGGCCGCTTTGTTGTTGTTTCATGTAAACTGCAGATTGCCTCTGATGTGGGAAGGCCAGTCAGTCATCCAGCATGATCACTGATGTAGCCTTAAATCATTTAAGGGGGGGGGCACGTGCCTCAATAGGCCACGGATAGCCTGTGCTAAGAATCACCGCCTGCCCTGCCATCATGAGATACAATAACATTCCAGAGCTGCGTAGTTGAGAGATTAGGGAAACCACCACGGGCTCAGCCCCATAACACCCTACTCTTTAATCTGTCTGTCACAGTAGCGAACACTTGCAGCTGGGCATGAGTGAGAATGCAGAGCGATGGTTTACCCCAAATTTAACTCTCCTGTTTTAGTTATCACATGGACCACTTTTTTTCCACATGTGTATTGGTAGGCAGGTGTAGGAATAATTTGCCTAAGTGTGTGATGATGATGATGACAATAGGAACACACTGCATGAGAAGACAATTACCTAGCAAGCTAATTTAGTTAGCCATTTCAGTAAATGCAGATTATCATGGTGCGCAGCAAGTCAAGTTCAAGGGAAACCCACCACCAGCTACATACAGTACGCACCATGCAGTCCCCGCTGCTTTTTCTATCAATGGCTTTGCCACCGACATGTAATGCTGGACACAGCAATATTTTAGATGGCTTTCGTAAAATAAAAATGTTTTTGTCGACATAGGTAATAATATAGTAAACAAGTAAGAGAGGACTAGTACTGTAACGTTAGCTCGATGCTATTTGGCAAAGGGCCCCAACTCACCATCCCTGCTTTTCGCGCATCCACGAGCTAGTGGTGGAATGAATGTTGACAACCTCTCTCGCAGTATGTCAAACCAACATACAGCTAGCGAACTAAGCAAGGTATGTGTTCAAATGGAAAATTACATTTGTTAGGTAGTTAGCATACCTTGCTTAGTTCGATAGTGGTGTGTTCAGCTAGCTAAACCGACGAAAACAACACAGCTCCCTGCGCCCCGTCCCTAATCGTAACAGACAGAAATAGCTGGCAAACTAACCTCGTTACCGTCCTCTCCTACACCGTGTCCAGTCTTTTCCTTTTCTCCTTTGTGTCTGAATCCGTGTCTTTCCATAGGGATGTTTCTATATTTATCTCGAAATAATTTACGGTCCGTCTTTTCTATTATTTCCCTCCCTGTCGATGGACATGCATTAACATGTAGCTACCGCTAGACTGACATCTCGGAATTCACTTCCTATTCCTATCTCATTTGCATATGATTCCCCTTATTCTATTGGGTTACAAACGCAGACACGTAATTTCTCTGACGTATTTTCCCCATCTCTTACACAGCGCGGCTCCAGTTTCTTTACAGCGATTGGCTAAAGAAAATTAATATAATTGTATCCCCCAAAATATATTCAGGAAAATAACACGCTTTACATATTCATCCGTAATTTAATATATAGCTAGCTCAATGATCACAACCTATTGCTGAAACGTGTGGAGCGTCGTGCGTCAATGTATAAACCAATATAATTGGGTCTCATATAATCCATTTCATTGATCAAATGATCAATAGCATACAGTCTTTCTTAGAATGTGCAAGAAGCATGAGGATGCCTCCAAACAACAGTTGTTACATTAATACATTCCCTTTTAGAAAAAAATCGGAGCACTTTGTTCAGATAACCTACACATTTCAGCTGAATATGTAAAGACTTGTCTTACAAATCCTTTCTTATTCCTTCAAGCAATAACTTTTGTGCAAACACACAACTTTCCCAATGAATCACACACATTCACAACAATATAACAAATTCATTTTCAAGAGTCAAATGTACTTGTAGGCTTTTGATCTGTAATTACTGTAATTACTTGATGTAAGTTTGACCCATAGAGATAGTTACAGTAGTGATTCCCACACTGTGGGTGTTATGGTGAGTGAATGAGGACCCAAAAGCGAACTAACTTAAACAGAGCTTCTTTAATAACCAAACATAGGTAGGCTCAGATAGACCGGCAGATTCCGACAGGACAGGACAAGGTTACAGCAAACATGACGATAGTCTGGCTCAGGCATGAAACACAAACAAGAATCCGACAAGGACAGGAACAGAAACAGAGAGAGATATAGGGACCTAATCAGAGGGAAAAAGGGAACAGGTGGGAAACGGGGTGAATGGGTAGTTAGAGGAGACAAGGAACAGCTGGGAGAAAGCGGGGGAGAAAAGGTAACCTAACAACGACCAGCAGAGGGAGACAGGGTGAAGGGAAAGGACAGAGACAAGACACAACATGACAGTACCCCCCCACTCACCGAGCGCCTCCTGGCGCACTCGAGGAGGAAACCTGGCGGCAACGGAGGAAATCCTCGATCAGCGCACGGTCCAGCACGTCCCGAGAGGGAACCCAACTCCTCTCCTCAGGACCGTACCCCTCCCAATCGACAAGGTACTGGTGACCACGGCCCCGAGGACGCATGTCCAAAATCCTGCGGACCCTGTAGATGGGTGCGCCCTCGACAAGGATGGGGGGGGGGGGGGGGAAGACGAGCGGGGGCGTGAAGAACGGGCTTAATACAGGAGACATGGAAGACCGGGTGGACGCGACGAAGGTATCGCGGAAGAAGAAGTCGAACTGCGACAGGATTAATGACCCGAGAAATACGGAACGGACCAATGAACCGCGGGGTCAACTTGCGAGAAGCCGTCTTAAGGGGAAGGTTCTGAGTGGAGAGCCAAACTCTCTGACCGCGACAATATCTAGGACTCTTAGTTCTACGCTTATTAGCAGCCCTCACAGTCTGCGCCCTATAACGGCAAAGTGCAGACCTGACCCTCTTCCAGGTGCGCTCGCAACGTTGGACAAAAGCCTGAGCGGAGGGGACGCTGGACTCGGCGAACTGAGATGAGAACAGCGGAGGCTGGTACCCGAGGCTACTCTGAAAAGGAGATAGCCCGGTCGCAGACGAAGGAAGCGAGTTGTGGGCGTATTCTGCCCAGAGGAGCTGTTCTGACCAAGACGCAGGGTTGCGAAAAGAAAGACTGCGTAAGATGCGACCAATAGTCTGATTGGCCCGTTCTGCTTGACCGTTAGACTGGGGGTGAAAGCCGGAAGAGAGACTGACGGAAGCCCCAATCAAACGGCAAAACTCCCTCCAAAATTGAGACGTGAATTGCGGACCTCTGTCCGAAACGACGTCTGACGGAAGGCCATGAATTCTGAAAACATTCTCGATGATGATTTGTGCCGTCTCTTTAGCAGAAGGAAGCTTAGCAAGGGGAATGAAATGAGCCGCCTTAGAGAACCTATCGACAACCGTAAGAATAACAGTCTTCCCCGCTGACGAAGGCAGTCCGGTGACAAAATCTAAGGCGATGTGAGACCACGGTCGAGAGGGAATAGGAAGCGGCCTGAGACGGCCGGCAGGAGGAGAGTTACCGGACTTAGTCTGCGCGCAGACCGAACAAGCAGCCACGAAACGACGCGTGTCATGCTCCCGGGTGGGCCACCAAAAACGCTGGCGAATGGAAGCAAGCGTACCCCGAACGCCAGGGTGGCCGGCTAACTTGGCAGAGTGAGCCCACTGAAGAACGGCCAGACGAGTAGGAACGGGAACGAAAAGAAGGTTCCTAGGACAAGCGCGCGGCGACGGAGTGTGAGTGAGCGCTTGTTTTACCTGCCTCTCAATTCCCCAGACAGTCAACCCGACAACACGCCCCTCAGGGAGAATCCCCTCGGGGTCAGTGGAGGCTACTGAAGAACTGAAGAGACGAGACAAAGCATCAGGCTTGGTGTTCTTAGAGCCCGGACGATAAGAAATCACGAACTCGAAACGAGCGAAAAACAGCGCCCAACGCGCCTGACGCGCATTAAGTCGTTTGGCAGAACGGATGTACTCAAGGTTCCTATGGTCAGTCCAAACGACAAAAGGAATGGTCGCCCCCTCCAACCACTGTCGCCATTCGCCTAGGGCTAACCGGATGGCGAGCAGTTCGCGGTTACCCACATCATAGTTACGTTCCGACGGCGACAGGCGATGAGAAAAATACGCGCATGGGTGGACCTTGTCGTCAGAGAGGGAGCGCTGAGAAAGAATGGCTCCCACGCCCACCTCTGACGCGTCAACCTCGACAACGAACTGTCTAGAGACGTCAGGTGTAACAAGGATAGGAGCGGATGTAAAACGATTCTTGAGGAGATCAAAAGCTCCCTGGGCGGAAACGGACCACTTAAAGCACGTCTTGACAGAAGTAAGGGCTGTGAGAGGAGCGGCCACCTGACCGAAATTACGGATGAAACGACGATAGAAGTTCGCGAAGCCGAGAAAGCGCTGCAGCTCGACGCGTGACTTAGGGACGGGCCAATCAATGACAGCTTGGACTTTAGCGGGATCCATCTTAATGCCTTCAGCGGAAATAACAGAACCGAGAAATGTGACGGAGGAGGCATGAAAAGTGCACTTCTCAGCCTTCACAAAAAGACAATTCTCTAAAAGGCGCTGGAGGACACGTCGAACGTGCTGAACATGAATCTGGAGTGACGGTGAAAAAATCAGGATATCGTCAAGGTAAACGAAAACAAAGATGTTCAGCATGTCTCTCAGGACATCATTGACTAATGCCTGAAAGACAGCTGGAGCGTTAGCGAGGCCGAAAGGAAGAACCCGGTATTCAAAGTGCCCTAACGGAGTGTTAAACGCCGTCTTCCACTCGTCCCCCTCCCTGATGCGCACGAGATGGTAAGCGTTACGAAGGTCCAACTTAGTGAAAAACCTGGCTCCCTGCAGGATCTCGAAGGCTGAAGACATAAGAGGAAGCGGATAACGATTCTTAACTGTTATGTCATTCAGCCCTCGATAATCTATGCAGGGGCGCAGAGACCCGTCCTTCTTCTTGACAAAAAAAAACCCCGCTCCGGCGGGAGAGGAGGAGGGGACTATGGTACCGGCGTCAAGAGCTACAGACAAATAATCCTCGAGAGCCTTACGTTCGGGAGCCGACAGAGAGTATAGTCTACCCCGGGGGGGAGTGGTTCCCGGAAGGAGATCAATACTACAATCATACGACCGGTGTGGAGGAAGAGAGGTGGCCCTGGACCGACTGAACACCGTGCGCAGATCGTGATATTCCTCCGGCACCCCTGTCAAATCACCAGGCTCCTCCTGTGAAGAAGAGACAGAGGAAACAGGAGGGATAGCAGACATTAAACATTTCACATGACAAGAGACGTTCCAGGAGAGGATAGAATTACTAGACCAATTAATGGAAGGATTATGACAAACTAGCCAGGGATGGCCCAAAACAACAGGTGTAAAAGGTGAACGAAAAATCAAAAAATAAATGGTTTCGCTATGATTACCAGAAACAGTGAGGGTTAAAGGTAGCGTCTCACGCTGAATCCTGGGGAGAGGACTACCATCCAGGGCGAACAAGGCCGTGGACTCCCTTAACTGTCTGAGAGGAATGTCATGTTCCCGAGCCCAGGTCTCGTCCATAAAACAGCCCTCCGCCCCAGAGTCTATTAAGGCACTGCAGGAAGCTGACGAACCGGTCCAGCGTAGATGGACCGACAAGGTAGTGCAGGATCTTGAAGGAGAGACAGGAGTAGTAGCGCTCACCAGTAGCCCTCCGCTTACTGATGAGCTCTGGCTTTTACTGGACATGAAGTGACAAAATGACCAGCAGAACCGCAATAGAGACAGAGGCGGTTGGTGATTCTCCGTTCCCTCTCCTTAGTCGAGATGCGGATACCTCCCAGCTGCATAGGCTCAGCTCCCGGGCCGGCAGAGGAAGATGGTAGTGATGCGGAGAGGGGGGCAACGGAGAACGCGAGCTCCTTTCCACGAGCTCGGTGACGCAGATCAACCCGTCGCTCAATGCGAATAGCGAGTTCAATCAGGGAATCCACGCTGGAAGGGACCTCCCGGGAGAGAATCTCATCCTTTACCTCTGCGCGGAGACCCTCCAGAAAACGAGCGAGCAAAGCCGGCTCGTTCCAGCCACTGGAGGCAGCAAGAGTGCGAAACTCAATAGAGTAGTCTGTTATGGATCGATTACCTTGACATAGGGAAGACAGGGCCCTGGAAGCCTCCTCCCCAAAAACAGATCGATCAAAAACCCGTATCATCTCCTCCTTAAAGTCCTGATACTGGTTAGTACACTCAGCCCTTGCCTCCCAGATTGCCGTGCCCCACTCACGAGCCCGTCCAATAAGGAGAGATATGACGTAGGCGACACGAGCAGTGCTCCTGGAGTAAGTGTTGGGCTGGAGAGAAAACACAATATCACACTGGGTGAGGAACGAGCGGCATTCAGTGGGCTCCCCAGAGTAACACGGCGGGTTATTGATTCTGGGCTCCGGAGATTCGAAAGCCCTGGAAGTGGCCGGTGGATCGAGGCGGAGATGGTGAACCTGTTCTGTGAGGTTGGAGACTTGGGTGGCCAGGGTCTCAACGGCATGTCGAGCAGCAGACACTTCCTGCTCGTGTCTGCCTAGCATCGCTCCCTGGATCCCGACGGCTGAGTGGAGAGGATCCGAAGTCGCTGGGTCCATTCTTGGTCGGATTCTTCTGTTATGGTGAGTGAATGAGGACCCAAAAGCGAACTAACTTAAACAGAGCTTCTTTAATAACCAAACATAGGTAGGCTCAGATAGACCGGCAGATTCCGACAGGACAGGACAAGGTTACAGCAAACATGACGATAGTCTGGCTCAGGCATGAAACACAAACAAGAATCCGACAAGGACAGGAACAGAAACAGAGAGAGATATAGGGACCTAATCAGAGGGAAAAAGGGAACAGGTGGGAAACGGGGTGAATGGGTAGTTAGAGGAGACAAGGAACAGCTGGGAGAAAGCGGGGGAGAAAAGGTAACCTAACAACGACCAGCAGAGGGAGACAGGGTGAAGGGAAAGGACAGAGACAAGACACAACATGACAGTGGGGCGCGCCCCCGGGATGTAACATTTTTAAATTGTGTAGTGCATCATCAGTTTTTCTCTTGTCATGTTATTACATACCTTAGAGTTATTTATAACTTTCCAGAAATGTCCAGATCAACAAGCCCATGTCAGCTAATGTTTTTCAGCTAGGTTTTTTAGCCTATAGATTTTGTTGTAATGTTCAGTCACTCAAATATCACATAAATACACACTAGACATGGCAAAATCTATAGAATTGCAAGGAAATTAGCTTTAAAACTGAAAAAACTGATGCACCCAGTGACAAAATGTGTGTAATTGCGGGAAATAATCTTTAAACCTGCACATGTTCTCAACACCAACAAGAGGGTGTGAGCAATTTGTCACATGAACAGGGCTTGTTCTCATATAAATAGGCGTGGTGCACACACACGGGGGGGGGGGGGGGGGGGGGGGGGGGGGTGCTTTTGGGCGTGCTTTTGGGCACTATAGAGTCCTCTATCTATCTCTATGGTTTGACCATAGCCACAATATGTTCTATTTAATTGGGAAAAACGTCCACTAGGAAGCGATACAACTCAAAATGTGGACATCAAACCCCCCAGGTCCAGATCTGCAGAGGGAAGGGTAAAGGTACCCACTATAAAGGGTAAATTAGTTACATATAGCGAAAAATGTTAACCTACCATTGTTCATATACTATAGCCAGACTTCAACAACATAGTAAGTTCTCTGAGTACATATGTCTATTCCAAAGTGTTTGTAAAAAATATATATAAAGTGAAACACAAATGTTAACACAAATTTTACAGTACAAGGTTTAGGGATCTACCCCAGCCTCCGACGCGCCCACCCGCGCATTAATCCATGGAACCCGCTAATTTAGAACCCGCCTACCTTCCCTGTCAATCTCAGCCGGGAAACTAGCGGTATCACCGTATTATATTATCCATCTGGTCTACTCTCGGAAAGAGTGGGGAATTCTCGAGAAATCAACATGAAACGTCACGGGTTTTTGTGCCCTTTGACATTTATTTGCGCTTGTGTCCTTATCGCTGCCGTCTGCTCAGTGAAAGGTGAGTCCCGTTTATTTAGTTGGTTAACTCATCCAACCCTATCGCAAGAATCTACTGTTAAAGTCTAATCCTTCAAAGGGACAATCCGGAATTCAAACAATAACAAAGCGACTGACCCGCTACTTGTTTTGGTAAACAGCTGAAAGATGTGGCTTGAGAAACATAACCACTCTCAAATTCACAGATATACTAACCATCCATGAGGACTGACCATCCATGAGATCAGAATGATAGTTTTAACCATGTTTTGACGCTATAGACCTACAGTGTATATTTACATTGACTTAGTTTACAAACATTGGAGTAAAACAAGCTTATATTTTGGGCTCTGATGAAGTTCATGAAGCATTTATAAATTATATTCTTCAATAATCAATGGCTATATGTCATTAATTTAACAGATAAAAAAAATGGATGTATTAACTCCAGATTGTCCCTTTAACGTGTAAGGACTTTATATGTTACATTCAGAGGTAGTCTGGCTCTGGCAGCCAAAACAGCCAAAGACTCCAGCTAAGGTTCTAGAAACATAAAGCCCTCTACTCTCGTATTAGATACAAATTATTTTACAAACATAAAGTATACACTTACTGTACAGTACACTGTTTCAACCAACAGTATTCTTGAGTTACAACAAGTTTCTGGCATCCTTCTTCCATTACATACCTACTGGTTACTCACATTCACTATTCAGGTGACTATTTTTCACTGTAAAAGAACTAAGCAAAGTAACTCTCTGTAGGCCAACACTTCATTAATGCCAGATATAACTGCTGATTTTGCCTGTCACTCATGTCCAACTCTCTTGTGTTGACTGCTCTGGCCCATACTCTTGCATCAGACATTTACAACACAATGTCCCAACTTTTCACCTGTAGGTCTTAGTGAAAAGGTTAAATGTCACAGAAGCTGGACATCCAAATGTGGGCTGGATGATCAAATCAAATGTATTTATAAAGCTCTTCTTACATCAGCTGATATCTCAAAGTGCTGTACAGAAACCCAGCCTAAAACTCCATAGAAAGGCCAAAACCTAGGAAGAAACCTAGAGAGGAACCAGGCTATGAGGGGTGGCCAGTCCTCTTCTGGCTGTGCCGGGTGAAGATTATAACAGAGCATGGCCAAGGTGTTCAAATGATCATAAATTACCTGCATGGTCAAATAATAATAATCACAGTAGTTGTCGAGGGTGCAACAGGTCAGCACCTCAAGAGTAAATGTCAGTTGGCTTTTCATAGCCGATCATTGAGAGTATCTCTACCGCTCCTGCTGTCTCTAGAGAGTTGAAAACAGCAGGTCTGGGACAGCTATCACGTCCGGTGAACAGGTCAGGTTTCCATAGCCGCAGGCAGAACAGTTGAAACTGGAGCAGCAGCACGGCCAGGTGGACTGGCCGAGTCATCACGCAAGGAGTCATCACGCCATGGTCCTAGGGGGTCAGGTCCTCTGAGAGAGAGAAAGAAAGAAAGAATTAGAGAGAGCTTAAATTCACACTGGACACCGGATAAGGGGCGGCAGGTTAGTGGTTAGAGTGTTGGACTAGTAACCGGAAGGTTGCGAGTTCAAACCCCCGAGCTGACAAGGTACAAATCTGTCGTCCTGCCCTGAACAGGCAGTTAACCCACTGTTCCTAGGCTGTCATTGAAAATAAGAATTTGTTCTTAACTGACTTGCCTGGTTAAATAAAGGTAAAATAAAAATCTTATTTAAAAATAAGACAGGAGAAATACTCCAGATATAACAAACTGACCCTAGCCCCCCGACACAAACTACTGCAGCATAAATACTGGAGGCTGAGACAGGAGGGGTCAGGAGACACTGTGGCCCCATCCGATGATACCCCCGGACAGGGCCAAACAGGCAGGATATAACCCCACCCACTTTGCCAAAGCACAGCCCCCACACCACTAGAGGGATATCTTTAACCACCATCCTGAGACAAGGCCGAGTATAGCCCACAAAGATCGCCGCCACGGCACAACCCAAAGGGGGCGCCAACCCAGACAGGAACACCACGTCAGTGACTCAACCCACTCAAGTGACGCACCCCACCTAGGGACGGCATGGAAGAGTACCAGTAAGCCAGTGACTCAGCCCCTGTAATAGGTTTAGAGGCAGAGAATCCCAGTGGAGAGAGAGGAACCGGCCAGGCAGAGACAGCAAGGGATAAACGTAATGCGAGGGAAAAAAGTTATTGGCACACTCTTTTAGATCGGGAAACAGTCATTTTCTTGTCATTACTTTTTTTTGTAGTCAGGTCTGTAAAATGAAGGGATGTCAGTTTCTATGATCAATTATTAATTTATAATTTAACTCATCATGAATAAAATTTGCATTGCTCAGCTAAGAATTACATTTAAAGTGTGCTTTCAGTCAAGTGATTTTCTTTCTCACTTACTCAAATACACTTTTCAAGCTCTGCTTTCATTTAATTGTGTAAATCATATTTTAAATATTTATCACGTATCACCACTGAAAATATATCACTAGAGCTTAGATAGTGAAGATTGCTACTCTTTGCCTCAGACAATTCCTCGATCCAATCCAGAGGGCTGTACCTCTCTCAAATGGTCTAGGTGAGTGCAGTTGTTCAGACCATGGTTCTAGTGATGACAACCCCCATAAACCTAAAAGATCATCAAAGTTGGTGCTTCAAAAGTGTGAAGGGTATTATTTCAGTCCTGTCTGCTATTTGTAGAGTCAATGTAGATAATTGAACGCCTGACTCAGACATATTGTTGCCATGTGATTTTTGATGATAGACTTTCAACCCTGTACTTAAATGTAAAGATATGGTTAGCAGCACAGTCTTATGTTTATTGTCTACGATCACAACCAGTGATTCCTGTAAGAGGCATGTTGTTTACTCTAAATCATTGTAGGTTGAAAAGGAAGAAGAGGAACCACACTTAATGTCCATTTTCTTTTTGGAGAACAGAAATGTATTTTTGTTACTCAACCCACCCCAATGCACACACAGAAGGGTTGGAAGCACAGGGTCAGCCACTGCGCAGCACCCCTGGAGCAGATGGCAACTAGGATATTCAATTCTCACCAGATTTTTACTGTCGGGCCTGTGATTCTACCCGGCAACCCTCCACTTGCTATCTACAACCTAAAAGGGTTCTTCAACTGTCCCCATAGAACTGTTTAAAGAACCCTTTTTGGTTCCAGGTAGAACCCATTTGGTTCCAGGTAGAACCCATTTTCATTCCATGTAGAACCCTTTACACAAAGGATTCTACATGGAACCCAAAAGAGTTCTACCTTTTTTTTTCTAAGAGTGTACAGGTGTATGGCTACTGTAATGAAAGGTCTACCTGTAAGCTTAGGCAACAATGTGCTCAATTATATCCGCATCACTGTACAACAAAACATATGTTTATTTGCAACATCTCTTGGAATACTTATAATGCAGAGATTTTCAGATTATCTTCAGAGAATTTAGAGAACCAGTTTCACTTTGGTGATAGAATGAGCTCTGTATAGTCACTCTTATTTGTGCACCAGGAATTTTTATCTCGACCACCTGTTCATGTTGTGTGTTGATAGGTTTAGGTGGTATACCTGGCTCAAGCCCCCTGACCCTCGACACACCTAAGTCGCATTCCACTGCTTACACATTGTCAGATCTTACAACATCTGTATAGGTATGTTACCTATCAGATAACCACATCCATCTGTCAGTCGATGACACAGTCAATGAAGTGTCCTGGCACGCAGAAACCATTGGTTGATGCATGCAACGTCTGAGCAGTGGAACGCGACCCTAGTGTTGTGTACAAGCATTTTGCTACATCCGCAATAACATCTGCTAAATATGTGTATGTGACCAATAAAATTTGATTTTATGTGTTTTGTAAGTGTTGGTCATTCCTGAAATGAGGAAAATGGGAATCCACTTCGAGGTACCTATCCCTGGTCTGTTTATAATCTAGGGAATCCTGCATTCTTTTAGTTTGGAAGACAAACACATTCGGTTAGTGAAGTAAAGCACAGGGGGAGGTGAGAATGAAATGCACAGTCCATTTAACATGTCTGTCTGGACCCAGAGCAATAATCTGTGGCTAGTTCCCATGACAGACTGTTAACATACTGTAGCTGACCAGCCTGCACTCAAGTTTAGGTTCTGGGTTCCAAGATTGATCTTTCGCTGTGTTTAAATGTGTTTCTTAGTATCCAAGCAGCAGGAAAAGCAGAACATAAGTTATTTTGCACCCACGCACTTCATTGTTATTGCAGGTGTAGCGAAATGCTTGTACACAACACGAGGGTCACGTTCCACTTGAATAGCTGACAGTTGGTGAAAGAAACTGAAACGGGTTGATACCATTGATGTTTTATTGTCATGAACCATAAACTCAAAGACAGGTGTCACTTCTGTTCCCCTTTCCATCCCCTCACTTTCCTGAGTGTAATCAACAGAGGAATTTTTGGGTTCTAGGTAGAACCCTTTTTGGGTTCCAGGTAGAACCCTCTGTGGAAAGGGTTCTACATGGAACCCAAATGTGTTCTACCTGGAACCAAAAATGGTTCTCCTATGGGGTCAGTCAAAGAACCCTTTAAGGTTCTAGATAGCAACTTTTTTTATATAGGAATCTCCACAAAATCATGAAATGCCTTTAACTTGAAATGCCTGGTACACTTTCAACACAACACTTTCTCTCACCCCTTTGTCAGCTCCTCAAAGGAAGTGTTTTAACCCTGGTGTTCTACCAACCGACAACGTGTCTGTTGTCGGTTGGTAGCCAGTATGCTCACTACAAAAGGTTGACTGAGGCTGTAAAACCCACTGATTAATATTTATTTTACCTTTTATTTAACTAGGCAAGAACAAATTCTTATTTTCAATGACAGCCTAGGAACAGTGGGTTAACTGCCTGTTCAGGGGCAGAACGACAGATTTTTACCTTGTCAGCTCGGGGATTTGAACTTGTAACCTTTCGGTTACTAGTCCAACACTCTAAGGCTACCCTGCGCCCCAATAGAACAGCCCAGGTGAATGGTGAGATGAGTGAGATCCCCAGCATGCAGCCCTCTACATTACATAGACCTGGGTATCTAAAATACTTAGTAATTACATTGTACCAAGAGGGTAAGTACATCAAGTATACCTGTAACTCTATAATAAGCTACTTCGCAATACTTGACAGGGAGCACACCAACTATTTTTCTCTGGCAGGGAGCTTGTTCATGATTGTCAACTCTAATGACCATTCTCAGCTCACCTCTTCAAACTCCTGTATGTCATTGAACCTACCCATTGTAAAGCAACTATGATTCTGTTTTATATGCTGGTATGTCATGGATGACTGTAAGGTCACTCTTGGCTTAGTGGAACCATAAAACCACCTGTCTCCCTCTGGATGTTTCTGTCCTCTCCTTCCTGTGCTCTGTGAGTCAGCACTTAGGCCCTCTATGACCTCCCAGCTAACATGGGCCCTCAGCATCACCACATCTCCTTTGTGTTCATGGAGGGAAACGACTCTCGTTAGAGTGCCAGTGCCTGTATTCACAAAGTGTCTCAGAGTAGGAGTGCTGACCTAATATCAGGTCTTCCCTGCCTGTGTCATCTTAGTCATTATGATCTGAAAGCATATACTGACCCTAAGAGCAGCACTCCTACTGTGAGATGCTTTGTGAATACAGGGCCAGGAGTCCAGGGACGTCCCTTATCAACCCTCCAACTTTTCATGCTGTGATGTAAGATATGCTTGATCACATGTAATGGAGAGGCCATTGAGGTGAGGTATAACTGCCTTTTGACACAGAGATTGTCAAACTGTCTAAAACATGGCAGGTGCATGGAGGCTCCATATCGTGCCTTTATGTGGCCACCCTGTGACACTCCTCTCTCTCACCTCATTTTATTCTCTTCCCCCCTCTTTCCCTCTCTTTACCACTGTCTCTACCCCCCTTTCCACGTCTCTCTCTCTCGCTCCCCCTCTTCCAGGAGATTACTGTGAAGTGAATCTCTGCCATAACGGAGGGACGTGTGTGACCGGGGTGGGGGAGGACCCATTCATCTGTATCTGTGCTGATGCTTTTACTGGAGACACCTGCCACCTCAATGAGACTGGTAAGGAGGAGTAGAGCTAGCCAAATATGGTCAAGGCAAGTCAATGAGACAGGTAAGGAGGAGTAGAGCTAGCCAAATATGGTCAAGGCAGGTCAATGAGACTGGTAAGGAGGAGTAGAGCTAGCCAAATATGGTCAAGGCAGGTCAATGAGACTGGTAAGGAGGAGTAGAGCTAGCCAAATATGGTCAAGGCAGGTCAATGAGACTGGTAAGGAGGAGTAGAGCTAGCCAAATATGGTCAAGGCAGGTCAATGAGACTGGTAAGGAGGAGTAGAGCTAGCCAAATATGGTCAAGGCAGGTCAATGAGACTGGTAAGGAGGAGTAGAGCTAGCCAAATATGGTCAAGGCAGGTCGATGAGACTGGTAAGGAGGAGTAGAGCTAGCCAAATATGGTCACGGCAGGTCGATGAGACTGGTAAGGAGAAGTAGAGCTAGCCAAATATGGTCAAGGCAGGTCGATGAGACTGGTAAGGAGGAGTAGAGCTAGCCAAATATGGTCAAGGCAGGTCAATGAGACTGGTAAGGAGCAGTAAAGCTAGCCAAATATGGTCAAGACAGGTCAATGAGACTGGTAAGGAGGAGTAGAGCTAGCCAAATATGGTCAAGGCAGGTCAATGAGACTGGTAAGGAAGAGTAGAGCTAGCCAAATATGGTCAAGGCAGGTCGATGAGACTGGTAAGGAGGAGTAGAGCTAGCCAAATATGGTCAAGGCAGGTCGATGAGACTGGTAAGGAGAAGTAGAGCTAGCCAAATATGGTCAAGGCAGGTCGATGAGACTGGTAAGGAGGAGTAGAGCTAGCCAAATATGGTCAAGGCAGGTCAATGAGACTGGTAAGGAGGAGTAGAGCTAGCCAAATATGGTCAAGGCAGGTCAATGAGACTGGTAAGGAGGAGTAGAGCTAGCCAAATATGGTCAAGGCAGGTCGATGAGACTGGTAAGGAGGAGTAGAGCTAGCCAAATATGGTCACGGCAGGTCGATGAGACTGGTAAGGAGAAGTAGAGCTAGCCAAATATGGTCAAGGCAGGTCGATGAGACTGGTAAGGAGGAGTAGAGCTAGCCAAATATGGTCAAGGCAGGTCAATGAGACTGGTAAGGAGCAGTAAAGCTAGCCAAATATGGTCAAGACAGGTCAATGAGACTGGTAAGGAGGAGTAGAGCTAGCCAAATATGGTCAAGGCAGGTCAATGAGACTGGTAAAGAAGAGTAGAGCTAGCCAAATATGGTCAAGGCAGGTCGATGAGACTGGTAAGGAGGAGTAGAGCTAGCCAAATATGGTCAAGGCAGGTCGATGAGACTGGTAAGGAGGAGTAGAGCTAGCCAAATATGGTCAAGGCAGGTCGATGAGACTGGTAAGGAGGAGTAGAGCTAGCCAAATATGGTCAAGGCAGGTCAATGAGACTGGTAAGGAGCAGTAAAGCTAGCCAAATATGGTCAAGACAGGTCAATGAGACTGGTAAGGAGGAGTAGAGCTAGCCAAATATGGTCAAGGCAGGTCAATGAGACTGGTAAGGAGGAGTAGAGCTAGCCAAATATGGTCAAGGCAGGTCGATGAGACTGGTAAGGAGGAGTAGAGCTAGCCAAATATGGTCAAGGCAGGTCGATGAGACTGGTAAGGAGAAGTAGAGCTAGCCAAATATGGTCAAGGCAGGTCGATGAGACTGGTAAGGAGGAGTAGAGCTAGCCAAATATGGTCAAGGCAGGTCAATGAGACTGGTAAGGAGCAGTAAAGCTAGCCAAATATGGTCAAGACAGGTCAATGAGACTGGTAAGGAGGAGTAGAGTTAGCCAAATATGGTAAAGGCAGGGTGGACGTATTTAAAAAGCTTTGAGTTTCAAATGGGACAATTCAATATACTCTGTATACTGAGATTTTGGTCTTGTCACTTCATTTTTGAAGCAAAGCTAATTTCTTGGACTGGCACCCAGGCGCTGGCTTCCATTTCTGTTTGTTAAACCTGACTGTTTTTCATTAAATTAAAGCATATTCTTGATTTTTTTCCTTGAGTGTGTCCGGTCTTTATAATTGGTCAATCCTACCTTAGGTCCCTGCATTCCCAACCCCTGCAGGAATGATGGGTCGTGTGAGGTCATCACTCCGACCAGACGAGGAGACGTGTTCAGCGAGTACGTGTGTAAATGCCAGCCTGGCTTCGAGGGCGTGCACTGCCAGATCAGTAAGTTCCTTACTTGTGACTGTACCTGTCCTAATTCGCCCTGCCAACCCGGGCTTTCCTTCCTTCAAGTAATCCCAGATCTGAATTGGTTGGTTGGATTGGTGAAAGTAATAGGGAAGTAGCCGAACATGGCCAACATGTCTGTGCTACTCAGCGTTTCCCCTAGATTGTTGTCTTAAGATACATTTTTAAATCGGAAACAATTAATGCCAAATTGTTGTAGGTGAGGAGAACCAGAGCTTGGCTTGGGTAGGGTCCACTACCCCAATCCTAACTTCCACCATTCCGGTCAAAACAACGTCGTGTTGAGGCATTATTAACATTAATGGGTGTAAAAGTTGGAAACGCCGGAGACATTTTCCACTCTGTGCATGAGTGTAAGAAAGCATTGTGGTGAGCTCATGATTCATGAAAGACTTTCATTCAGCTCGTTGGAGAGCTGTTAGCTAATGAGGAAATGGCAACCCAGCCAAGCGTCTTAGAGTGAAAAAGCGTTTTTCAGCCATGTTGACTAAATGCAGCATGACTGGGTGAATCGTGGATATGAATCTCCTTTTAATCTCCTGCTTGGAAGGCATAAGATGTTCAGTGTGATCTCCTGCTTGGAAGGCATAAGATGTTCAGTGTGATCTCCGCTTTTGAAGAAGTTGTGATTTAGCTCTTTAACCTTCACTGGGGGTCCAATCTGGTCCGTACTTTAAAAATGTTTTTGTTTTTTTAAATATGTGAGTAGTAAAGAAAAGACATTAGCAGACACTCACATCATTACCAGACACTCACATAATTACCAGACACTCACATCATTAGCAGACACTCACATCATTAGCAGACACTCATATCGTTAGCAGAGACTCATATCATTTGCAGACACTCATATCCAAAGGAACGTTTAGTAAGTGCTTACATGGAGCAGAATGGATTAAAACAACTGTATTATCCACATGATATAGAAATGTCCCTTTGGCTTCACACTATGACATAACAGTAACATGACATTAAAGGGGCAATCTGTATTAAATACATCCATCTTTAGACTTTTAAAATGAATTATACATACCCATTTCTCATGAGTTTAGATCAACTGTCGTACCCTATTAGAACCCCAAATATAAACTTGTTTTACTCCTTTGTTTGTAAACAATGTAATTGCAGTCAACAACTGTATAGCCTAAAAGCATTGTTAAAACTATAATTTTGAGATCATGTATGGACAGTCCTTGTATCCATAGCTCTGTCCATGAATTAGTAATATGTTGATTTCTCCAGCCCCTTCCCTCAGCTGTTAACCAAAACAGCAGCTGGGTGGCTTTGTTATTGTATCGAAACTGCAGATTGCCCCTTTAAAACAGTGATGTCATTATGATGACATTTAAAACATTTATTTGGATACCAAAAACCTAAGAATGAGTGTTCTAAACCCTTCTATGATGAGGAGAAGTAACTCTGCCTGCAGTGCATCCTAGGGACACACCCACAATGTGGTGAAGCGTGGGCTGCTGATGGATGGGCTTTAAATACTGTGTGTGTGTGTGTGTGTGAGAGAGAGACACACCTTTGGACACCTACTCCTTCCAGGGTTTTTCTTTATTTTTACTATTTTACTACATTGTAGAATAATAGTGAAGACATCACAACTATGAAATAACACATATGGAATAATTTTAGTAACCAAAAAAGTGTTAAACAAATCTAAATATATTTGAGATGCTTCAAAGTAGCCACTCTTTGCCTTGATGATAGCTTTCCACACTCTTTGGCATTTTCTCAACCAGCTTTGTGAGGTAATCATGTGGAATGCATTTCAATTAACAGGTGCGCCTTGTTAAAGTTAATTTGTGGAATGTCTTTCCTTCTTAATGTGTTTGAGCCAATCAATTGTGTTGTGACGAGGTAGGGTTGGTAAAGAGAAGATGACCCTATTTGGTAAAGGACCAAGTCCATATTATGACAAGAACAGCTCAAATAAGCAAAGAGAAACGACAGTCCATCATTACTTTAAGACATGAAGGTCAGTCAATCTGGAAAATTCCAAGAACTTTGAAAGTTTTTCTTCAAGTGCTTTGATTAAACTGTCTCTCATTAGGACCGTCACAGGAAAGGAAGACCTCTGCTACAGAGTTAAGTTCATTAGAGTTAACTGCACCTCAGATTGCAGTGCAAGTAAATGCTTCACAGAGTTCAACTAACAGACATATCTCAACAACTGTTCAATGGAGACTGCGGGAGTCAGGTCTTCATGGTCATATTGCTGCAAAGAAACCACTGCTAAAGGACACCAATAAGAAGAAGAGACTTGCTTGGACCAAGAAACACGAGCAATGGAAATTAGATCTGTGTAAATCTGTCCTTTGGTCTGATGAGTCCAAATTTGAGATTTTTGGTTCCAACCATCGTGTCTTTGTGAGACGCAGAGTAGGTGAACTGATGATATCCACGTGCATGGTTCCCACCGTGAAGCATGGAGGTGTAACGGTGTGGTGGTGCTTTGCTGGTGACACTGTCTGTGATTTATTTAGAATTCAAGGCACACTTAACCAGCATGGCTTCCACAATGATACCCCATCCCATCTGGGTTGCGCTTGGTGGGACTATCATTTGTTTTTCAACAGGACAATGACCCAAAACACACCTCCAGGCTGTGTAATGGCTATTTGACCAAGAAGGAGAGGGATGGAGTGACCGGTTCTCCACAATCACCCGACCTCAACCCAATTGAGATGGTTTGGGATGAGTTGGACCGCAGAGTGAAGGAAAAGCAGCCAACAACTGCTCAGCGTACTGTGTGTTGAAACTCCTTCAAGACTGTTGAAAAATCATTCCAGGTGAAGCTGGTTGAGAGAATGCCAAGAGTATGCAAAGCTGTCATCAAGGCAAAGGGTGGCTACTTCGAAGAATCTAAAATATAGAATATATTTTTATTTGTTTAACATTTTTTGTTTGTTTATGACATGATTCCATATGTGTTATTTCATAGTTTTGATGTCTTCAATATTATTCTACAATGTAGAAAGTAGTAAAAATAAAGAAAAACCTTTGAATGAGTAGGTGTGTCCAAACTTTTGCATGGTATTGTATGTAATAATGATAAACTGGTCCTGACAAAAAAATGTAATAAAGTCAAATGGAACTTGCAAAGGCAAAAAATTGGACTCACGTTGAGCATAAATCATTGGATTAATGGGGTATACAATGTCAGCTCAACAATTTCCCAATTTTAAATTCAGCCATCTTGGATATTTATGTTCAATTGTCTTTTTCTAAGTTGCATGTTTTGTGTATACAAGCTTCTACCAGGTTTTCTCTAATACCCCCCCTAGCCAGCCAGGAACTCTCCCTCTGGGGCACCTTTACAGCAATTAGCCATGGTCCACTCTAATCTCAAAAGGCTTTAGCAGAGCGAGGAGAGCTCTGCCAGTCCTGCTCTCTACACAGTAGGCCTAGCTATTGAGAGCCTCAGTGCTAGTTGGGTCAGTAGTTGCCATCTCATTAAAACAAACTGATATTCATGCATGGACTGGTACAAGACTTTTCACATTCCAGATTAGGATCTAGGAGGCTAATGCCACTATAAACTTTGTCCTTTCCATTCATTTCCTTGGTTTGTCCAAGTTTTCCATTGAAAGTCCAGAATCTGATTGAAAAACCAGGCGCGCTGATGCGACTACAAAACTGTAGATGATTCATAGCATATTTATAACCTCTAACTGCTAGTCTGACCACCAGTGTTATTGCTGTTTGGTTGTCACCACCCACATTTGTTCTTGTTCTACCAGACGTCATAGATTGTATAGGCCTGTAGTTAGGGTGGATCCCAGTACTGTCTTGTTAGTCCAACATGGCTGAAATTCTCCTGCTTGGGTAGTGGTTGGATATACTGCTGTTTGTTATGGACCCCATTATTCTAGAATCTTCTGCCCTTCCTTCTAAGAATGGATCAAACCACTCTTGACCTTCTGTCAGTGTCCCTGTCTGTCATTGGCACAGACATGGACACATACACACATGCAGGCGTATACACACACACACACACACACACACATAGTCTAAAGATACACCTACGGCATTTAATCTACCTAATCAAGGTCAGAGATGTTATTTACTGAGTAGATTCTCAGAATGACTGGAGGGTGCGGTGCGTGTGTGTGTTTTCTGTGTATGTGCATGCCCGTGGGTGTGTTTTCTGTGTATGTGCATGCCCGTGTGTGTGTTTTCTGTGTATGTGCATGCACGTGGGTGTGTTTTCTGTGTATGTGCATGCACGTGTGTGTGTTTTCTGTGTATGTGCATGCCCGTGTGTGTGTTTTCTGTGTATGTGCATGCACGTGTGTGTGTGCTTGTATTTCTCAGTGTGGGTGTGTGTGTTGTCACGCCGTTGAGCGGAATGGGTTTTAGAGTTGGGAGCAATCCTCTTAGAGTTAACGGGAACAGTAGCTAAACAGAAGATGTAGTGTTAAAGTGCTGTCTGCCCCCTAGATTACAACCTGGAAGTGGCTCCCAGGGACACTTAGACTGCTACAAACACCGTTTTCAACCACTGTGTTTACTGTTTATGGTCTATTTTTAAATTCCCGGGATGAGTAGTTACAATATGAAGATGTTCTAGCTCTGTGGTTACCAAATATTTCTGTCCGATGACCCACCAAACCATTTGGGAATTTTCCTGTGACCCACGGGCACTGAATGAACGAACAAAGCAGATTTTTCGAAGGTCCACACCCTAGAACGAATCAGTAATGACTCGCTAACGGGTACCGACCCACCATTTGGGATATACTGTTTTATCTGATAACAATACTCACTTATAAAGTTCCCCCGATGCCAATGACTTTGTTGAATAATTTTTGTTGTTGTTCAATGAGAAGCAAACAGGGGATCTACCAGTGTTTTCTGTTGCACAACATTTTGCTATGGTTTGCTACGGTGTAGACTAATGAATACAGCCCAGTTTTAGTCCATGCTACTTATAATACAACTGAGCCCCCTGGTGGGGACAAGAAAGAGCTGCAGCAGTGGACAGACTACCATAGACTACTCCCAGGTCACCTAACCCTGCAGGCACAATATAGAACACACCCAAAACCACAACCCTGCCCTTCACCTGTGGTAATTGATGATGCCTGGCCCCAGAGTTGCCCCCAGCTGTGCCCCTGTCATCACCGCTGTGTCTTAGAGAACACACCTGCAGAGAGGCATTATGGAGGCCCACTGGTGGTATTGTGGTTCTTCAAGGTTCACCCACCTGGCTGATTAGCCTGCATGCCAGGTAGTCTTACCACTGGGCTATATCTGACTTACCTTTGGGGTACTCTCCTGCTCAGGTCCAGGGAGGGTTTTAGATGTCAGACCCAGTGGGCAGAACTGGTTCATTCTGATGTATTTTCAATAGTTATGGTCCGGTTGTATAGAGCAAATCTAGTTATATGACCAGATAAGGGCAACAATGTTTAGTCTTTCTTGATGTCTTCCTGAAAAAAATCCATCCAGAAAAGTATTATGTGTCATTATGAAGTCCCATGTCAGATTCCTATGTTAGGACAAGGTTTATTATGTGACATTATGAAGTCCCATGTCAGATTCCTATGTTAGGACAAGGTTTATTATGTGACATTATGAAGTCCCATGTCAGATTCCTATGTTAGGACAAGGTTTATTATGTGTCATTATGAAGTCCCATGTCAGATTCCTATGTTAGGACAGGGTTTATTATGATGACATACCCAACTTCTATGTAACTGTGTCTATCTCTTGTGCTTGTCCTGTCTAGATGTGAATGACTGTGAGAAGCAGCCATGTAAGAACGGTGGGATGTGTCGAGATCTGGATGGTGACTACACCTGCCTGTGCCCTTCACCCTACGTTGGAAAGCAATGCCAGCTCCGTAAGTATAGGGCAGGGGAACCGCTGCATAGGAGAGACTGAAACATGTCTACTACTCTGTGTGTTACACATTATGAACTGTCTCTCTTTGTACTTTAAGTCACAACCAGTATGTCCATATTAGAGATTATAACCTGTTTCTGTCTCCTATATAAGACAATATAACATATGTATGTCTCTGTATGTGTTTGTTCCAGGTTGTATATCTCTGATGGGGATGGAGGGAGGAGAAATCGTAGAGTCTCAGATCTCGTCCTCCTCTGTACACTATGGCATTATGGGTCTTCAGCGCTGGGGTCCAGAACTGGCCCGGCTCAACAACCAGGGCATGGTCAACGCCTGGACCGCCGCCAACCATGACAAGAACCCCTGGATGGAGGTTAGAGAACCAAGTCAGTTTAGTAAATAATCACTTGTTGTGGTAATGGTGTTCTCAAATGGGAGGTCATAACCCACTGGTGGACCGTGGCCAGCTCCTCATGGGTCCAGACTAAACTTTGGCTTGAAACATGCTTTTCTACTTGATGAAGTCACTCGATCTGGCCTCTCTATGGACATTGTCATGGAAAAGAAATGAAACACTTTTTCGATTTGTCTGAATGATGCTACACAGCTCTAGTAAAGTCTAAGCATGTAGTACACATATAAACAGCCATACACTGTACTCTCAGAAAAAAAGGTGCCATCTAGAACATAAAAGTGTTCTTTGGCTGTCCCCATAGGAGAACCCTTTGAAGAACCATTTTTGGTTCCAGCAATAACCCTTCTGGGTTCTATGTAGAATCCTTTCTAGCTGGAACTGAAACATTGTTCCTATGGGGACAACTGTAGAAACCTTTTGGAACCCTTTTTTCTAACAGTGTATCATCTAAATCCCAGTGGGGAGGATGATTAGTGGTTTGACCCCTGTCTGACCTCTCTCTGACCTCTGACTCTAGATCAACATGCAAAAGAAGATGCGCCTAACTGGCATCATCACCCAGGGTGCCAGTCGAATGGGCATAGCTGAGTACATTAAGGTCTTTAAAGTGTCTTCCAGCTTTGATGGTAAGACCTACACCCCCTACAGACCAGCGGGACAGAGGAAGGACAAGGTGACTTTACAATATGAGTTTACCATAGTAATATTCATTTATAGTTAGTGACTCAGTGTAAGTTCATTTAAACAGTTGTCCCATTTCCTACAGTCTTATAAAGGGTCAGATATGTTTCATCCTCTTAATGGTTAAGGTCAGAATTGTGGGAGGTTAAAGCTGTTCCTACATCTGTTCCTACTGGCATGTTTTACTTGGATCTGTACAGTTGCTCCCACATGAATGGCTGTAACAACTTGGTGACATCACTTCTGTGCCCTGTGCCACAGGTGTTTGTGGGTAACATTGATAATGACAGCACCAAGACCAACCTGTTTGACCCTCCCATCGTGGCCCAGTTCATCCGCGTCATTCCTGTGGTGTGTCGCAAGGCCTGCACCCTGCGTATGGAGCTGGTGGGCTGTGAGCTCAATGGTAAACAGACACCTCTACATGGGAAAATAGAGTGGAAAGACGACTAGACTGCATCTCAATAGTTTTAATTGACTTCCTTTCCTCCTCGTCTCCGTCTGCATCAATCTGGAAACTCAGGACAGGTGATAGAAATATGGTCTGGTCATTTGGTGTCTTGTTTTTTACATCAGATGGTAATAGGGAGATAAAGAGAGGAAGCCACTCCAGACTATTGACATGCAGCTGTAAATAAAACCCCATTCAAAATCCCAGGGACATTCAGAGTCCTCTGCCTGAACCACAAATAGACCTTGAGAAAAGTTACAAGCCCACCAAGTAAAAGGCATTAAGTTGGGTACATGCGGTCTCCTTGTGTTGACACTGTGGCTCTTCTGTCCATCTTGCTGACAGTAAGAGGGGTTGTTTAGATGTCCTAACATGAGTCTAGATTTAGTTATGTTTAGACCACATACTGTAGGGAATGGTTTGGACAGCATTCAGAGGGAGACCCATGCAGTGCAACAATGGGGACGGAGTTCCTGACAAAAGCACCACCCATACACTCACACACACTCACACACACACACACACCATGTCCATATGTGTTTCCAGCCCCACCCTATTACTCAGTGTGTATAGAGCTACAGTTCAAATTGACTTGCTGCTAGTAAGGCTATTGGGCTTCACTCACTCTATTCCCCATTATTTTCCTATTCCCCATTATTTTCCTATTCCCCATTATTTTCCTATTCCCCATTATTTTCCTATTCCCCATTATTTTCCTATTCCCTGCCTCCTTTCCTATTCATTTCAATGCCTCCTTTATACAAATGTTATTTGTTTATTATAAATATCTGTCTGGTACTTTTCATTCCCTGCTTTCATTACTTGGTCTTATTATTGACTTTCTGTAGTGTGCCTTTACACAGGAAATAATATGGCATACCTGTCTGTCCTACACTGTTTATGTCATGCTATCTGTCCTACACTGTTTATGTCATGCTATCTGTCCTACACTGTTTATGTCATGCTATCTGTCCTACACTGTTTATGTCATGCTATCTGTCCTACACTGTTTGTCATGCTATCTGTTCTACACTGTTTATGTCACGCTATCTGTCCTACACTGTTTATGTCATGCTATCTACAGTATACTTCACTGTTTATGTCATGCCACATGTCCTACACTATTTATGTCATGCTATCTACAGTATACTTCACTGTTTATGTCATGCTATCTACAGTATACTTCACTGTTTATGTCATGCTATCTGTCCTACACTGTTTGTCATGCTATCTGTCCTACACTGTTTATGTCACGCTATCTGTCCTACACTGTTTATGTCATGCTATCTACAGTATACTTCACTGTTTATGTCATGCCACATGTCCTACACTGTTTATGTCATGCTATCTACAGTATACTTCACTGTTTATGTCATGCTATCTGTTCTTCAGTGTTTATGTCATGCTATCTGTCCTACACTGTTTATGTCACGCTATCTGTCCTACACTGTTTATGTCATGCTATCTGTTCTTCAGTGTTTATGTCATGCTATCTGTCCTACACTGTTTATGTCATGCTATCTGTCCTACACTGTTTATGTCATGCTATCTGTTCTTCAGTGTTTATGTCATGCTATCTGTCCTACACTGTTTATGTCATGCTATCGGTCCTACACTGTTTATGTCATGCTATCTACAGTATACTTCACTGTTTATGTCAGGCTATCTGTTCTTCAATGTTTATGTCATGCTATCTGTCCTACACTGTTTATGTCATGATATCGGTCCTACACTGTTTATGTCATGCTGTCTGTCCTACACTGTTTATGTCAAGCTATCTGTCCTACACTGTTTATGTCATGCTATCTGTCCTACACTGTTTATGTCATGCTATCGGTCCTACACTGTTTATGTCATGCCTCATGTCCTACACTGTTTATGTCATGCTATCTACAGTATACTTCACTGTTTATGTCAGGCTATCTGTTCTTCCAATGTTTATGTCATGCTATCTGTCCTACACTGTTTATGTCATGATATCGGTCCTACACTGTTTATGTCATGCTGTCTGTCCTACACTGTTTATGTCAAGCTATCTGTCCTACACTGTTTATGTAATCCACATGTCCTACACTGTTTATGTCATGCTATCCACAGTATACTTCACTGTTTATGTCATGCTATCTGTCCTACACTGTTTATGTCATGTTGTCAAATCAATCGATCAATCAGTAAGTGGCTAATCTACATGCCTTGAGCTGCAGTGTTGGTTGGCGGAGGGATAAATTAGGAGGACGGGCTCCTTGTAATGTACTCCACTGAGTGGGTGGTTCTTCACTTTGGTGTGATCATTGGTTTCTCTCTATTGGTTCTCTGTCTTTCACCTCCACTCCTTTCCTGTCTATCATTGTCTCTCTGCTGTCTCGTTTACGGTATATTCCAACACGACAGGTTGCTCTGAGCCAATGGGCATGAAGTCCCGCCTTGTCTCTGATGGACAGCTCTCGGCGTCCAGTGCCTTCCGCACCTGGGGCATTGATGCCTTCACCTGGCACCCACAGTTCGCCCGGCTAGACAAACAGGGCAAGACCAACGCCTGGTCCCCCGCCACTAACAACCGCTCAGAGTGGCTACAGGTGAGACTGACTCTCCTCTTTTTTAAAGGGGCAATATGGATTCCAAAAACAAACCACTTGTTTTGGTAAACAGCTGAGGGATGGGGCCTGGAGAAATTTAACCACACTCAAATTCATAGACAGAGCTATGGATGCAAAGACTGAACATCCAGGAGCTCAAAAGCATATTTTTAACCATGTTTTGAAGTTAGTGTTTGTTTAAAATGATATTGTATTAAACAATGGAGTAAAACAGTATTTTGGATTCTGATGGAGTGAAGCATCTAAACGTCTATTCTTTAAGAACCAATAGCTAGCTATATACACTACCATTCAAAAGTCTGGGGTCACTTAGAAATGGCCTTGTTTTTGAAGGCTATTCCATGCGAGAAATCGGCATGGAATAGATCTGGTACAACGCTGTGTTCTACTCCCTTCACAGAACAGCGCAGACTGGCTTTAACCAGAATAGAAAGAGGAGTGGGAGGCCCCGGTGCACAACTGAGCAAGAGCACAAGTACTAGCGTCTATTTTGAGAAACAGACGCCTCACAAGTCCTCAACTGGCAGCTTCATTAAATAGTACTCATTAAATAGTACTCATTAAATAGTACCCGCAATCTCTTCAGATTACCTCAACAAATTGACAACTACAATGCCAAAGGTCTGCAAAATTGAGGATTCTTTGACAAAAGCAAAGTTTGAAGACCACAATTATTATTTCAATGAAAAATCATTATTTATAACCTTGTCAACTATATTTCCAATTCATTTTGCAACTCATTTCATGTATGTTTTCATGGAAAACAAGGACATTTCTAAGTGACCCCAAACTTTTGAACAGTAGTGTAAGTACATGTATGTACCAATCCCACATTGCCATTTTAAACTGTCTACTTTAACAAAGGATTTCAGGTAGCCCTTTATTTTACGGTTTAGAAATGACATGGTAATTACTTGGAAGTTGGTAAAATGGTATTCATACAGTAATAACCAATGAGTTACTTGTTTGTGTCTTTAGGATGGGAACTTTTAGCTACCAGGTAGTTCCCAGTTGTGTTGAATTAGTTGTAGTACGTACCAGAGTGTATAGATTGTTACCGCATCATTTCTTAGTGAATACCAACTAAATATCAATGGAAACATTCCTTAGAGGAAGGATCACTTTCTCTTCCTAATATGATTTGTAACACAAAAAGTCATGGATCATTTTTATCATCCTTGTGGGATTCTGACATCTGTTCTTGCTTCATACTATTTTATATGATGAAACAGCTATTCAATATTGGGCACAAATTGTGTGGGAAAACAGACATCAGGGATAGGAGTCTGACATATGTTGACGTAGTATCTTTGTTTATAAACTTCACCCCGCTCACACACTTCTTATTCTGAAAAGTGAAGAGATTCCTGTGAGGAGAGTCTACCTTGTAGTAGTTGTAGGTTTTTATGACACTGATGAAGGTCAGATGGACGAAACGTTTGAAATGGAATAAACCTTTTCCTTTTTTCACCTGAAATGAATGAATGTGAACCATCCTTCTCTTTTCTACTGTGGTTTTTCTACTGTAGCCAAGACACGTTTTGTGATTTTATTTGACCTTGGGAAAAGAGCTACTTCTTAAATACCAAAATACAGGGTTCATTGAATTGAAGGTATTATCATTAATCTGGTCTATATGTTACTGTCTTGTCCTCCATGATCCTGTCCCAGGTTGACCTGGAAAAGACCAAGCATCTGACAGGCATCATCACCCAGGGGGCCAAGGACTTTGGGGTGGTGCAGTTTGTGTCCGCCTTCAAAGTGGCCTATAGCGACGACGGACAGACCTGGAACCTGGTGAAGGATGAGAACACCAACACAGAGAAGGTCTGTGAAACACTGCTCACAACGTATTCTCATTATGACAGTCTCACATATTGGGGCTCCCCAACAAAATAAGTATTTTTCAGCCTCATAGTTCTGATACGCTTAATTGGTTTCCTTTCCTTGTCTCCTCTCTTTCATCGCCACTGATCTTATCTGTTAGATGATATTAGTCTACCCAGCCATTTCAATGTTCAGAAAGGAAAGGAGAGGACGCCATTTAAAAGTAAAGAGACACAGACATACTATAATCATTTTTACCCTATTTGATTTCGATAGTAGGGATAAGGGGTTTTGCGAACCTCTGCACAGTTTGTTTGTTGACATGAGTTGGGACCTGACTGTGTTTCCCGTGCCAATTTACGGACCCCCTCTCCGGACCCCCACCCTGTGTGTGGAGTGTATCCCCTGGTCCTCTGTGTGAATGATCTCTTTACTTCCTGTTTTGTCCCTGGCTGGAACAGTGCTAGTGACACTCACCCCTGAAGCCCCCCTCTCTGTGTGGAATAGGAGAGGCCAATCTTCACCCCCATGGGAGTGCTGCAAGCAAGGGGCTGTTTAAATTTGCATTGGGGGCCTACGCTGAATAATTCAATGACCTTCAGGGACGAATAAACAACCAATCTTTTCATTGAGTTACCCTTGACATTATGTGACGTAGCCAGGGGCTTCCTCAGAGGGACTGGGAGGGGAGTTGTGTTTGGGTCGTAAGGCTGTCATCATGAATGAGGTCATAGTTCAGACCAATTTACAATCCTTGATGGGAGGCCTCAGACATTGACCTTTGACCTTTACATATTGGTTCATATTAGATCTCTCCTCCCATTCAGTAGAACCATTAAAACTGACTGTTTCAATGAATAGGGTGAATATTGAAGTTTATCTGAACAATAACTGTTACACACATGAAGTAATGTCTTAACACAGCTGGGTAGGAGATTGAACAACTGAAGTGAACCTTGAGAAGGACTCCCGCACACTGTGTATAATGCAAAAAAAGACATTTCATGAGTCCCTTTCAACATGCATATTTAAATATAGACATATTTGTTCAGGTGTAGAATTATTCACACCATACAACAGATATGGTAGTTAACTGTTGACCATTGATGTGTGTGTGTTCCCTGACATATGGTAGTTGACCATTGATGTGTGTGTGTTCCCTGACATATATGGGAGTTGACCATTGATGTGTGTGTGTTCCCTGACAGATACGGTAGTTGACCATTGGTGTGTGTGTGTTCCCTGACAGATATGGTAGTTAACCATTGACCATTGATGTGTGTGTGTGTGTTTCCTGACAGATTTGGTAGTTAACCATTGACCATTGATGTATGTGTGTTCCCTGACAGATATGGTAGTTAACCATTGACCATTGATGTGTGTGTGTGTGTTTCCTGACAGATATGGTAGTTAACCATTGACCATTGATGTGTGTGTGTGTGTTTCCTGACAGATTTGGTAGTTAACAATTGACCATTGATGTATGTGTGTTCCCTGACAGATTTTCCAAGGCAACATTGACAACAACATGCATAAGAAGAACCTGTTTGAGCCTCCGTTCTACGCCCGCTACCTGCGCGTTGTGCCCTGGGAGTGGCAAGAGCGCATCACCCTGCGCATGGAGCTGCTGGGCTGTGACTACTAGAACTACATTGCCCATAATCCACCAGTGCTCCACTCAGCCCTCCACCCAGTCTCCATACTGTACCTGTCCACACTGGAATCAGTCACACCTTCCTCTGTACCAGGACATAGAAATCTAATGTATAGAATGTACATTGGGAAAATGTGTCAGGTTCTAACGTTCCAGAACTTTGCATTAATAGAATATGCTCCAGATTAAGTCTGCTCTACAGCTTGTATTTCTACAAATATTTTTCAGATTTTTTATTCTCCAGCTAAAACTGATCAATTCCAATTGGTTTTTGATCCTTTCCACAGTGACTGTGGCACAGTGTCAATTCTAAATATATGGGCTCTCACATTCTCTTTGAAGAATTAGGGTATGTCTGAAATGACAGCCTATTCCCAATGTAGTGCATCATTTTGACCTATTGGCAGTACATGTGCTGTGGTCGGACAAACCCTTCCCCCAGCTCTGCCAGTTCCAACACGTTCCAAACACTCACAGTTCTGTGTGATGTCACTTTGCCAGCCGACCTAGCAGCTGCTTGTCCCACCATGCTCTTTGACATTATGTATCCAGGGTGAGAGCCTTCTATTTACAGCAGTGGTATTCAGAGTCAGGGTCGCCAAATAAAAATAACATCCTATCCCAGTCGGCGTGGACTTAAAGACCTAAAAAATGAAGAGTAGCCAACAGATTATTGTATGGGACAATATACGTTTTTGAGAAAGATTGGTTCTCTTAATTTTTATAAGAGAGATGACAAGACAATGAATTGAAAGTTATTTGTTGATGTAAGTTGTGTTTTTAGATTTGGGTTGGGGTCACCAGAAATTCTGCTGAAAAAAAAATAGGTTCCCTGCTGAAAAAGTTTGAATACCACTGATTTAACACAGGAGGTTGGTGGCACCTTAATTGGGGAGGACGGGCTCGTAGTAATGGCTGTCGCAGAATTAATGGAATTGTATCAAACACATGGTTTCTATGTGTTTGATGCCATCCCATTCGCTCCATTCCAGCCATTATTATGAGTTGTCTTCCCCTCAGCAGCCTCCACTGTGATTTACAGTAAACAAAAGGCTCTGTCGAGGACCACAAAAAAGCAGCTTGCAGTCCTGATGTGGCCCCCAGACCTGGAGTTAAAGACCCCTGGTCTACCATAATATAGATGTGATTGTATCGAAGGGAGAGTAGACACGTCAGCTGGTCGATATGAGCACTTAGTAGTATATTGAAGCAGGGCCTGTGTGCAATATACTTTTTGGGAAATAGCTGGACATAATAAATGAACACATTTGTTAACTGACAATGGAATTATTGTACTGTACATTACCTATACTGTATATTAAGGAAGGACATTTGTTTTTTAAAGTTAAACTAAAAGCTGCAAAGGATTGTTCAGTATGATGGTGTACCTTTCACACTTGATCCATGACTTAAGTTTTTTTTCCAATTTAGCAGATTTGCTTATGTTCTAATAATAATCTTGCATTCCAAGTCGGCCGAAAACTGCTTTTTCCCCATTTAGCAGAAATGAAATCGTACAGACAAGAGACAAGTAGAAATGATTGAGTGAGTAGAAATGATTAGACTCTGTTGTGGTTTGAATGTTTTCTTTTTAAGAAGTCCAATATGTTGGTCTTCAACAGACGTCACTAATTAAAACACGTTGAACAACATTCTGTGTTAAACATTTTGATTGAAAAGAATGTCCATTACATAAGACATTGCATGGGTAAACATTGATATCAGTCTTACAGTAATAGCATCAACTTAGTTAGAAGCACAAAAAGTGTCCCTTTGTAATTTCGCCCTTCTGCCTAACTCTCAGTGACAGGCATATTCTCTCTCTCTTTATCTCTCGCTCTTGCTCTCTCTCTCATTTCTCTTTGTCCCTCTACTACTTCCCCTTCTCCTTTTCCCTCCCTCTCTCTCCCTCCCACTGTTTCTTCCTCTTCAATTTGTGACCATGCCACTGCCAGGACGTTACAGAGCAGAACTTTGTGTTCCCCCTAGTTCTGCAGTGGCGCCCCATTCTCCTGCCTGACCTGTCTGATCATACTGTCAGGACGGGCGTGTCGTGGATAGCAGGACAGAAAAAAGTTGATTTTTACCTGATTATTAATTGACATCATGGGGGCTGTGTATGTTAGTGCATATAATCTGAATTGCTTTTATAAAATAAACAGACACTCTTAAACTTCATAGTTGCAATAAACATGTTTACAGCCAGCGTCAGTATAAACTACAGTAATTCAGTTGACTCTTTGGGCGTGATGACTGTCTAGAAATAATGCTCTGTTCCCAACTTCCCGACTGCACAATGGCAGAATAATTCATAAAACACTGTCATTAAGGCTAGACTAAATCATCTCAACCTTTTTGAAGGAAAATTCGATGTCTAGTCCATTTTGGTGTCCCATACATGTTGGGACCCATGGGTTTGTCCTAAATGGCACACTAATGCCTTTTGACCCAAGCCCAATGGGTCCCTGCTCAAAAGTAGTGCACTAAATAGGGAATAGGGTGATTTTTGGGATACAAGCCATTGATGACCGCTCTGTTGTAACACTGTCCGAGACCTCTGAGGGATTTCCATTGTGGGTCAGACCATAGTCCTGTCTGTGTCTTTCCCATCCAAACATTCCCTGGCTGTGTCCCAAATGGCACCCATCTAAATATGGTACCTTTTGACCAGGGCACATAGGGCTCTGATTAAAAGTAGTGCACTATATAGGGAATAGGGTGCCATTTGGGACGGGACACCTATGACCCAATAAAGGACTCTCCTGGCTGGGCAATAGACTGGTGTTTATAGTAGTAATCAGACCCTCTTAACTCCTCATCTCTCTACTATTCACACAGGCTGGTATGTCTTGCCCCTGGCCAAGGCTTTCAACTACACTCTGACTATATATTAGCACTGTGTGTGTGTGTGGTTTTACTATCCTTGTCACAAAATCTTAGTCACAAAATGTCACATCTAAATAAGATGTTTGGTGCAGTATTTCTCAAGTGCAAAAATGTGCATGAAAACGAGTCATCTATAATTGAATGACAACAAACACTTAATTGAAGAATCCCTACTATTGACCAATGACCGACGAAGGGCCGTAGGCTCTGAACATTGTCTTTCCTTGTAAAGAAGCTCTATGTTCACGAGCGGCCGAAAAAACCCTTGCCGAAGAACAAAACAAACAAAAACATCACAAAATGTAATAATATACAGTGCCTTCAGAAACTATTAATCAATACAATAATGTCTGTATCACCCTGAGTCAATATTTTGTAAAAGCACCTTTGGTCTGATTACAGCTTTGCACATCTTGGGTATGTCAGTATCAGCTTTGCACATCTTGGGTATGTCCGTATCAGCTTTGCACATCTTGGGTATGTCAGTATCAGCTTTGCACATCTTGGGTATGTCAGTATCAGCTTTGCACATCTTGGGTATGTCCGTATCAGCTTTGCACATCTTGGGTATGTCAGTATCAGCTTTGCACATCTTGGGTATGTCCGTATCAGCTTTGCACATCTTGGGTATGTCAGTATCAGCTTTGCACATCTTGGGTATGTCAGTATCAGCTTTGCACATCTTGGGTATGTCAGTATCAGCTTTGCACATCTTGGGTATGTCAGTATCAGCTTTGCACATCTTGGGTATGTCAGTATCAGCTTTGCACATCTAGGGTATGTCAGTATCAGCTTTGCACATCTTGGGTATGTCAGTATCAGCTTTGCACATCTAGGGTATGTCAGTATCAGCTTTGCACATCTAGGGTATGTCAGTATCAGCTTTGCACATCTGGATTTTCTCCCATTTCTCCCAGATTTTCTCAAGCTCTGTTAAATTAGATGTGGAGTGGCTATGAACAGCAATCTTCAAGTCTTTCCACAGATTTTCAATGTGACTCAAGTCTGGGCTTTGCCTGGGCCACTCAAGGACTTTGACATTCTTCTTCTGAAGAAATTCCAGCATTGCTTTGGCTGTATGCTTGAGGTCATTTTCCTATTGGAACGTAAATCTTCACCCCCGGTCTAAGGTCTTTTGCACTCTAAAGCAGGTTCTCATCAAGGATTTGCCTGAATTTTGCTCCCTTCATTGTTCCCTTTATCCTTACCAGTCTCCCAGTCCCTGCCGCTGAAACACTTCCACCATCATGCTTCATGGTAGGGATGATGTTAGATGGGTGATGAGCTGTGCCTGGTTTTCTCCAGACATAACACTTTCCATTCAGGGCAAAAGGTTACATTTTTGTCTCATCAGACCACAGAATCTTTTGCTTATGCTCTGAGTCTTACATGTGCCTTTTTGCAAACTCCAGGCGTGCTGTCATGTACCTTTTTCTCAGGAGTGGCTTTTGTCTGGCCACTCTCCCATAAAACCCAGATTCGCAAAGGGCTGTAGAGACTGTTGTCCTTCTGGCAGGTTCTCCCATCTCAGCTAAGGAACTCTGTAGTTCTGTCAGAGTGGTCATTTGGTTCTTGATCACCTCACTGACCAAGGTCCTTCTTGCCCGGTTGCTCAGTTTGGTTGGACGCCCAGCTCTAGGCAGAGTCTGGGTAGTTCCATACTTTTTTTCCATTTCCCCATGATAGAGACCACTGTGCTCTTGGAAACTTTCAACATTCCAGAAATCGTTTTCTACCCTTATATGCCTCTACCCCAGATATATGCCTCATCACAATTCTATCTCAGAGATCGACAGACAGTTCCTTGGACTTCATGGTGTAGTTTCTGCTCTGACTGTCAACTGCGGGACCTTTGGAGCGTCAGAGCAAAGAGGTGTGAATACTTATGTAAATGAGATATTTCTGTATTTCATTTTCAATACATTTGCTAAGATTTATATAAACATGTTTTCACTGTCATAATGGGGTATTGTGTGTAGATGGGAGATAAAAATTCAGGCTGTAACACAACAAAATGTGGAATAAGTCATGAATACTTTCTGAAGGCACTATATGCACAAAGAGTTTCCAACTGTTTCAGATGGGGAGCAAGCGGATGTCTAAAGGGTTAGGGAAAATTGGATTTTGAATGGGAATCAACTGTTTGGTCCACACAAGGATATTAAAACAAATGTGTGTGTGTGTTTGGCAAGAGGAGAGACAGAGAGTGTGTGTGCGCCTGCGTGTGTATGCGTGCGCATGTCTGTGTATGTGCACGAACACGTGTATGTGGACACAGTGCAAGTGCACCGTAAAAGGTTGCACAGGTTGCACCCAGAAACAACCGTTGCCAGCTGGAGTGCTCCATGCATCTCGGATGAATAACATCTGCTTTACAGTGTGTGTTTAGGATAGATGGATCAGAAGAGAGTCTAACCCTCTCTGTTCTCTCTCTGCAGGCTGGAAACCAACCCTTTACTCCTCCAACAGCTGGCCAAGATGAGCTCATTTGTTATGGTTGGGGTTGTGATAGAAGATAGGGATTCTGTAATGAGAGGGGCCCCATAACTACACAGCAGGCAGAAGTCAACAGAAAGAGAGTAAGTAAAACAAGCTTACATTTTCATTTTGGGTTCTGATGGGGGTGCAACAGTTGAACTAAACTCAGGAGGCATTTATAAGTTATATTCTTCAGTATTCAATAGGTACAGTATTGGGACTGTGACACATTTTCTGTTGTTTTGGCTCTGGACTATGAGGTTAAAATGCAGACTGTCAACTTTAAGGGTATTTCCATCCATATCGGGTGAACCATAAAAACAAATTTTGTACATAGTCCCCCCATTTTAGGAGACCAAAATTAACTTATGTGTATTAAAGTAGTAAAAAGTTAGGTATTTGGTCTCATATTCATAGCACACTGACTACATTAAGATTGTGACTCTACAAATTTGTTGGATGCATTTCCTGTTTTTTTTAGTTGTGTTTATTATTATTTTGTGCCCAATAGAAATGTAATGGTACATAATGTATTGTATCATTTTGTAGTCACGTGTATTGTAAATAAGAATAGAATGTGTTTCTAAACACTTCTACATTAATGTGGATGTTACCATGATTACGGATAATCCTGAATGGTGAATAATGATGAGTGAGAAAGTTACAGATGCACAAATATGATACCCCCAAGACTTGCTAACCTCTCATCATTACAATAACAGGGGAGGTTAGCATTTGGGGAGAGGTGGGGGGGATATATTTGTGCATCTCACTAATATTTATTAATTTCTTTAAGCATCAGCTGTCAGAGCAGCTCACAGATCATTGCACCTGTAAATAGCCCATCCAACTACCTCATCCCCATTTTGTATTGTTATTGTTTTGCTCCTTTGCACCCCAGTATCTCGTTCAAATATTTTTTATTGAACACACACAAAAATGGTGTATAGGAATAAAAGACAAGTATGCAATTCTTATCTAAACATAAAAGAACAGACAGAAACAACAAGACCCAGAGTTCTGGGTACAAAGTAAATAATACAAAATAAGACATACAGAACAAGGACAAGTAGAGAGAAAGAGGAGAGACTAAGCAGGTACGGGGAGGAAAACATTTCATAAATAACGGACATGGAACGAAACGGGAAGAGTTTCAGCAAACTAATACTAAAGACAAAAACAATACAATACAGCAGTGGGGAACAGAGCAGGGAACTGACAAATATAGTGGAGGAAATAAACAGGTGATGAGGAACTGACAAATATAGGCTAGGAAATAAACAGGTGATGAGGAACTGACAAATATAGGGGAGGAAATAAACAGGTGATGAGGAACTGACAAATATAGTGGAGGAAATAAACAGGTGATGAGGAACTGACAAATATAGGGGAGGAAATAAACAGGTGATGAGGAACTGACAAATATAGTGGAGGAAATAAACAGGTGATGAGGAACTGACAAATATAGAGGAGGAAATAAACAGGTGATGAGGAACTGACAAATATAGTGGAGGAAATAAACAGCTGATGAGGAACTGACAAATATAGGGGAGGAAATAAACAGGTGATGAGGAACTGACAAATATAGAGGAGGAAATAAACAGGTGATGAGGAACTGACAAATATAGTGGAGGAAATAAACAGGTGATGAGGAACTGACAAATATAGTGGAGGAAATAAACAGGTGATGAGGAACTGACAAATATAGTGGAGGAAATAAACAGGTGATGAGGAACTGACAAATATAGGGGAGGAAATAAACAGGTGATGAGAAACTTAGCATTCCCAAATGTTGGAAGGTGTTTTCTAACATAGTCTCTAATCTGTAGGTATCTGAAAAAGTTACTTCTGGGAAGATTATACATTTCCCTCAGCAACTCAAAGGAGGCAAAAGTCAGAGCAGAGCCAAAACAACAAAAGGGTGTCACTGTCCTAATACTTTGAGCTCACTCTATATATCATTATTTAAATGTCAACAAATGTATGTAGCAATCGCAGATTGCCCTTTAAAGTTTTAGAGACTCTGGGGAAAGTGACTCAATTCATGCAGTGTATTAGAGCATGTCCGTCATTATTTCTGCTGACCTGGCAATTATGCATTGGATCCGTTTATAATGAAAACAAATGGTCGGATGGATCGGTTTTGCTTTGTTTCTAATAAATTCACACAACCGTAAATTACTCAAGGTTTTTGGGACAACTTGTGGATTATTTTCATGTATTCTTTTGAAGCCAAGTTCTTGGATATGGTTTTTGTGTCATCATTGGGGTCAGAATCCATAGTGCCACTATAACCACAGGCGGGTACATTTTCTGAGGACCGTCCAAGAACTCCGCATACTTACACATTTTTTCTGCTGAACATCCATCAGAAGAAGCTGCATCTCTCCCTTTTCTTTTACATAATATTTTGGGGTTTAATAAAAACTCGAAGAAAAGTCACGCGGCATTATACCAGCTAGTTGTTAAACTGTAAGTAAATTATAATCACCACATGAAGAATATCATAAAACAGATGACAAATTAACGGTATCAGGTTGAAAAATATTATTCTGATTCAGGTTGATACATTGTATTACTCGTATCGCCGCTACGTAGTTTGATAAATTGTTTTACTGGAGTCGTCGCTATGTGTAAGTAAATGTCAGGTGTGCAGAACAGGAGGCAGTATCATATTCCTTACCAACTTTCTGGGAAATTGACTATTACGGTGCATATCGCCTCTATAGGTTTCTATATTATAATCAAAGACTATTATGATCAAGAAGTCTAATTGAGATGTTGAATCAAAACACATGTATTGTTGCCTATTGAATATTTTGAGTACTGTTTTTTTTGTGACCAAAATTTGTGTTTTTTAATAATCTGTAAAACACATTGAAATGTAATAACCTACAAACACAACAACCCCTACCCTCCACTCCATGGCAAACCTCTGAGAAAATAACAGGAACAGACTATAGACATTCAATTAAATTGTCTTCCAGATCTAGTATTCAGGGCAAAGAACTGCAGTAAAATGTTTTAGATGGATTTAATTGTATTATGCATTTTGTTCCCGTATTTACCCTGGTTAACTAGACTGTATTTGGGTCAGAAGCACCGACATCTGGAGCTAGAGCACAGACAAATTATTGCTAAATTAAGATGTTGTTTTCACATCAGTTTTTGACTAGGAGCCAAAGTTTACTAAGTACTAAATAAAACAAAACAAAAATGTTAATCTACAACCATTGCAATGCTCAAACAGTGACATAAACTTCACATTTTTTTAAAGTATTTTGTGAGTTGCAGATTTGCCATACGAAACATGATATGATACTGCCACCTATTGGCAGTTTATAGCTACGACTACTGTTAATATGTAAGTGGAACGTAACAGTATGAGGGCTAGGGAGATAGGCCAGCAGCAGGAGAGGGAGAAGCTAGTGCTAACTGAGATTGGCGTCAGTCAAAGTCAGTGGTTCCCACACCCTTTACAGCTCTTAGACCCACCACATAATCTAAATCAATGTTTCTGAACAGGCCCCAGTGTTTAGCCACTACCCAGAGAGAATTATCTGTGACCCTCCTCTGGGTCCCGTCCCACCATATGGGAACCACTGGGAAGGGGATCCAGTCAAGACACCATCCCAACTCTATTTTTGTACCTTCTCCCTGCATTGTGCACTGGTTCGCTCCCACTCAAGGATTTAAAATAATTGAAACGGTGGTTGAATTGGCTGAACAGATATCAGTCTAGTCCTTTTATAGCCATGAGGGGAGTGAACAAGTGCACACTTCGGGGAGAAGGGAGAGTATTATGAGGCTAAAGACACTATACTCGTACCCCAGAGCCTAATATTTGCTTGTATCCTCTATGGTTCAGTGACAAGGATGATGGTGGCTCACCCTCGCCCCCTGTTGGTGATATTGCTGCAGCTGCTCCTCTCATGCTTGCCCGCCCTCGGATACTCCTCCAACAGATTCTTCTACCAAGACATTCTCAACGGAAACGGCAATGGAGAGAGTAGGAGCATACACTTATGTTTTATGAATGAAGAGTTGAACATGAGTACATGCCTTAGGTAGGGGCAATGCATCCACCTTCCATGTAACATACACACACATTTTTTGCAATTGAAAATGATAGTAAGCCTTTCTTATTGAGCAAGTCCAGGTAGTTCCTCCCTCTTTCAGTCCCTTGGTGCCTAATGAACACGACCCATAAATGGCTTATCAATTCAAACTCTCAGAGGGGGATGCACAGACCCAAATGAAGTCTGACTAACTGCTGTTTCGTGTGTATTTTCCTTTCTAGTCCACTTTAACGGTGTAAAGCTCCATGTGGACTCCTCCCAGCCCTCTGTGTTCGCTTTGCGGGGGAGTAACGCAACCCTATCCTGCCGATACTGGTACGAGCCAGAATTGAGCTCCCCCAGGAGGGTGCGGGTGAAGTGGTCCTGGCTGCCCATTGTGGGGGGCCATGAGACAGACGTTCTAGTGGCCATCGGGCCCCGCATTCACAGCTTTGGGGATTTCAGGTACTCCAGCTCTTCTTAATGCAGGTGGTTCATTCTAAAACCATCATGATCATTTGTGTATAGTGAGTGTTTTTATTTATATACTGTAGTTCTTAAGCTCCCGCCTTTGATTTTTATAGTTTCATTTTTTTTCTCCTTCGTATTCCTTTAATTTCTAAACTGTCATTGTTAGAATTGTGTCACAAATTCCTTATTATGTACCTTGCATTTCTTTTCCTGCATTTTTGTGAATTCAGGGCTTCCTCGCAAAGAGACATCTGTCGAAATGGGACTTCACTGTATAAATAAAGGTCAAATTTTAAAAAAAGGCTTAATTCACACTCGGCAGAGGTGGGAAAAGTACCCAATTGTCATACTTGAATAAAAGTAAAGCTATCTTAAAACTTCTTCAGGATTGGTGGGTTCCCTGCGGGACGGTTGAGCTAACGTAGGTTAATGTGATTAGCATGAGGTTGTAAATGACTAAATCATTTTTTTAAAGCCACCCAGTAAAATACTATTGGAGTTAAAATCCAAAAGTATCTGGTCTTAAATATACATAAGTATCAAAAGTCATTGTGAATGCTTTAAATGACATTTCTTATATTACTCAAACCAGACTGTCAGATTCTTGATTTAAAGACAGCCAGGGACACACTCAAACTCAGACACAACTGGCCAACGCAACATGAGTTTAGTCCACCAGAGCAGACATGGGGGTGGTGGTGTGTTATGTTGATAAGTGTGTGAATTGGACACTTTTTGCTGTCCTGCCTGAGCGTTTCAATGTAACAAGCACTTTGGGGTGTCAGGAAAAATGTATGGGAATAAAAAGTGTATTTTCTTTAGGAATGAAGTGGAGTTAAAGTTGACAAACATATGAATATCCAACTAAAGTGCAGATACACCAAAAACTACATAGGTAATACTTCAAAGTATTTTTATTTTGTTACTTTACACCACTGTCAGTCTGGGCTGTATAGATGAGGAACAATGCATTTCACACAACTGTTGTGATACAGTGGATCATTTTGAGTTTGCCTGCACAAAAATATTTATACATCTGTTGAACACATTGATGATAACAAAGTCCTCTATTTATCTCTCAGGGACCGGGTGCATCTCAGACAGGACTCACCAGGAGATGCTTCGCTGGTCATGACTGAACTCCAGCTCAATGACACGGGTCGTTACCGCTGTGAGGTCATCGACGGGCTGGAGGACAAGAGCGCCACTGTTAACCTCGAGCTACGAGGTAGAATATATTATAGTGCCGTATAACAACCTCATTTGTGAGTGTCATCCAGCCCCTCCCACTCACACACAATTAAGGTGCAATCTGCAATATTTACAGCTATTATGTGGTCATTTAAATTAATTATACATTATAAAGCCTATCAATTTATTCTTGAAAATAGAATGTATGTGTTTAGTACTGTTCATCTGCCTTACCCAATGTTATTGATGTCATGTACTGTCATGCACTACATCTGAGGTTCCCTCTATGTGTTGAAGTGTTACATTGGTCCAGCCCCATCCCTCAGCTTCAACTAAGTTAGGCTAACCAAGTAAGGCTGCTGTTTGGCTGAGAAACTAATGGATTGTGCCTTAAAAGTCATTACATATCTCTTGCTCCCCTCCAGGTGTGGTGTTTCCCTACCAGCCTCCTCACGGGCGCTACAATCTGACCTACCATGATGCTCAGCAAGTCTGCCAGGAGCAGGACTCCACTCTGGCCACCTTCGAGCAGTTGTTCCAGGCCTGGGAGGAGGGGTTGGACTGGTGCAACGCAGGTTGGCTGGCTGACGGGACAGTGCAGTACCCAATCACCAAGTCCCGGAGCCCCTGTGGGGGGCTGGGCCTCGCCCCCGGGGTTAGGAGCTACGGTAGACGCCACCGCCACCTCCACCGCTACGACGCCTTCTGTTTCTCCTCCTCCCTCCGAGGTGACACACACACACACACACACACACACACACACACACACACACACACACACACACACACACACACACACACACACACACACACACACACACACACACACACTATACAAGTTCACACTGTACAGGTACATACTATACAGGTACACACTATACAGGTGCAGATATAGAGATAATTCACCCTACAACTAGTGTCAAGCACAGTCCATCTATTGTGTAACATTCTGTTATATGTATTTGAAGAAATCTGCAATTGACTCTTACAGTAACTTTCATTTTTGTGGTGAACTTTCAGTGAGCTCCCTTAGATGCATAACTTTGAATTGATCACCTTATACACCTCCGGTCTCTGCCATGTCCTCTTCTCCAGGTAAGGTCTACTACCTCCAGCTCCCCCAGAAGGTCAACCTCACTGAGGCCCAGCAGGCGTGCTTCAACGACGGGGCCCAGATTGCCAAGGTGGGCCAGCTCTACGCTGCCTGGAAGTTCATGGGCCTGGACCGCTGTGATGCCGGATGGCTTGCTGACGGGAGCCTGCGCTACCCCATCAACAACCCCCGCCGCAACTGTGGCCCCATGGAACCAGGGGTGCGCAGCTTTGGGTTTGCCCCACCGCACCACAAGCACGGAGTGTACTGCTACAGTGCAGGTACGCGGTAAATCTGATATACGTGGTAAAAGTACATACCACCCTTAGGTCATACCATTTACATCTCTCATAGTAGGTAGGGGAACAAACCGAAATGAATGTTGACATGCATAGAAATTCAAGATGCTATGGTGAGAGGGCTGTGTTATGATGGAAAGTTGTGGTATGGTGTGTGAGGGCCTCTACTGTGGTGAAGGCTTGACAAAAAATAATAATACTGGGATACGATGGCCTGATGGTTGTGTTTCAGGGTTATAGTCCTCGCTAGTCTGTCAGCCTCCCTTGTGATTTAGACAAGCAGGTTAGCAACACCATGGTGAACAACGTGCATGTTCCACACAGGGTTAGCCACTCACTGTAACAAAAGGAACATTTTGTTCAATGACTTCTCCCTGGATTGGGATGTCCTTTCTCTTTATGGTAAAGGGTATCTTTTTTATAGAAGTTTTACCTCATATTCATTATATCTAGGACAATACCAGTCTACATATGGAAATGGAGCGTTTCAATGTTTTGTAGTCAAAAAGATGGAAGAAAGGGTTGTAACCAAATTACTCCCAGTGATATCATCTGTAATTTTCAAATAAAAACAAAGACTTTCATACAATGACTTTCCAGTCTTCTTGACATCACCGGGCGTCATTTTCTTCTACCTTGGGTGCGTTCGTAAATTCACTCTGGCTATCTACTCCGATTTCAGAGCACTATCGTCTGAGTGTGACAGAGCGCAGAATAACTGATGAATTTGCGAACTCTCAACACCTGTTTAATATGGCCGGTGTCAGTAAACATCGGTAAAAAAAGCATAATTAAATTGTTGCCAGCAGCACAGTTAGTCACCAAAACTCTGGATAACATGGTCAGAGGGAAGTATTCTCTCATTTATGTCTGGAAGTAGCTAGCAAGCTAGCTAGCTAACTTTAGCCAGTTAGCTTGGGTGCTTGACTGCTGTTGTGAGGCCAGAACGCTCAGAACAACCCTACTCCTTGGCCAGAGCATCCAGTGTTTGCTCTGAACGCTCCGAGAGCGAAACACTGAATTTACGAATGGACAATCTGACAAACGCCCAGAGCACTTACGAACGCCCAGAGCACACTCTGAGCGCTCTCTAGCACTCCAGAGTGAATTTACGAGCGCACCCCTTGTTGACTACAAAACCATTTCACATATGCAGACACTGGTATGGTGCTGGATGTAACAAATATGAAGTTAAACTGTGAAGTGGTCCTTGAATTAATCTATGACTGATCCTCTAATGTCATGTATGAATATTATACTTAATAATAATATTATTATAATATTGATATGTTTTACCAATAATTCTGGACCCACCTAAATCTTGCTGTAGGCTATAATGTGATCCATCACTAAGTATGAATGAATCTGTATTTAAACTCTGACCTCAGCTTCAACTGCAATATTATGCATATTTGTATTTATACTTCATGTATTGTATTTATCTGCTGTACTCTCTTTGTAAACATATTTGTGTATGACATAGGAGCTGAACTCAGAATTAATAGGTAATTAATTAATTATCAAGAATAACCAGTTCTGTGATGATTTATAAGCTGTTATTTTGTTTATCTCAAAAACAAGTACTTGTCTTTTATACTGTATGGCCTGTACCTCACTTGGTTGGCTGGTTTGATTATGTAGGTGGTGGGTTTTAACATGGTTTTAGACGATAACGGACACCTATACTAACTTATTTTTGTCAAATAAATAGTCAACATTTTGCTTCATGTGTTAATGATTTTGCGTACTTTGGACGCATGCTTGGTTTGTTTGTGTTTTTATAACGTTCAATTCAAACGTTAAATCCTTGCACATGTACCAGGCTTAGCAGTGTTGCTTCCTCGCTCACAACATCGTTACCAGTACTTGATCTTACGCCCTCTGCCTCACCAACACAGGTGACCACCCTGCTTGACAACGTACTAACCAGTTGCGCCACAAAAAAAAATATCCAATTCAATGGCACTATTGGTGACATTCCAAGCTGCGGAGTGAGCTAACAGCACGATCTTATCTCCGTTACACTCACACCAGAGGAAGCTGGTGGGAGGAGCTATAGGAGGACGGGATCATTGTAATGACTGGAATGGAATAAATGGAACAGAGTCAAACGTGGTTTCCATATGTTTGATGTGTTTGATACAGTTCCATTTATTCCATTCAGCCAATTACAATGAGCCCATCCTCCTATAGCTCCTCCCATCCGCCTCCTCTGACTCACACACAACCCAGCTAACAATTCCTATGTCTGAAACCTTTGTGGAATGTTATGTTTTACTGTTCTCCTTACGTGAAAGTGTCCAGTTCTTTGTGAGTTTTGGCAACGTTTCATTAATGAGCACATCACCAGATTATAATTAGCATGAAGTTTTTAACATGTTCAGAAAAACATTAAGGTTGGGATTCAATGCAATTGCGGGTTATAGTTGAGGCTTTTAAAGGCAATGTTCCCGCGTTTGCGAAGATCCCATTCACGATAAACACTGTAAATGTCGGCTCAATCGTAAATTGCCTTTAAAAAGCGCAATGCCTATGCCTATAACCCAGGATGGGATTGGATTCTGGTCTAACACTTTGTGTCCTGCTCTACCTCAGCATCCATCTGTTCAAGCATTGCAACACTGCTATTAACAACTTTAATACATTATTACACTGCTATTAACAACTGTAATACATTATTACACTGCTATTAACAACTTTAATACATTATTACACTGCTATTAACAACTTTAATACATTATTACACTGCTATTAACAACTGTAATACATTATTACACTGCTATTAACAACTGTAATACATTATTACACTGCTATTAACAACTTTAATACATTATTACACTGATATTAACAACTTTAATACATGATTACACTGCTATTAACAACTGTAATACATGATTACACTGCTATTAACAACTGTAATACATGATTACACTGCTATTAACAACTTTAATACATGATTACACTGCTATTAACAACTGTAATACATTATTACACTGCTATTAACAACTGTAATACATTATTACACTGCTATTAACAACTTTAATACATTATTACACTGCTATTAACAACTGTAATACATTATTACACTGCTATTAACAACTTTAATACATTATTACACTGCTATTAACAACTTTAATACATTATTTTATTTATTTATTTAACCAGGTAAGCTAGTTGAGAACAAGTTCTCATTTACAACTGCGACCTGGCCAAGATAAAGCAAAGCAGTGCGACACAAACAACAACACAGAGTTACACATGGAATAAACAAGCGTACAGTCAATAACACAATGGAAAAAAGGAAGTCTATTTACAGTGTGTGCAAATGGCGTGAGGAGGTAAGGCAATAAATAGTCCATAGTAGCGAAGTAATTACAATTTAGCAAATTAACACTGGAGTGATAGATGAGCAGATGGTGATGTGCAAGTAGAAATACTGGTGTGCAAAAGAGCAGAAAAGTAAATAAAAACAATATGGGGATGAGGTAGGTAGATTGGGTGGGCTATTTACAGATGGGCTGTGTACAGCTGCAGCGATCTGTTAGCTGCTCAGATAGCTGATCTTTAAAGTTAGTGAGGGAAATATAAGTCTCCAGCTTCAGCGATTTTTGCAATTCGTTCCAGTCATTGGCAGCAGAGAACTGGAAGGAAAGGCGGCCAAAACAGGTGTTGGCTTTGGGGATGACCAGTGAGATATACCTGCTGGAGCACGTGCTACGGGTGGGTGTTGTTATCATGACCAGTGAGCTGACATAAGGCGGAGCTTTACCTAGCATAGATTTATAGATGACCTGGAGCCAGTGGGTCTGGCGACGAAAATGTAGTGAGGGCCAGCCGACTAGAGCATACAGGTCGCAGTGGTGGGTGGTATAAGGGGCATTGGTGACAAAACGGATGGCACTGTGATAGACTGCATCCAATTTATTGAGTAGGGTATTGGAGGCTATTTTGTAAATGACATCGCCGAAGTCGAGGATCGGTAGGATAGTAAGTTTTACTAGGGTATGTTTGGCAAGATGAGTGAAGGATGCTTTGTTGTGAAATAGGAAGCCGATTCTAGATGTAATTTTGGATTGGAGATGAGTCTGGAAGGAGAGTTTACAGTCTAGCCAGACACCTTGGTATTTGTAGTTGTCCACATATTCTAAGTCAGAACCGTCCAGAGTAGTGATGCTAGTCGGGTGGGCGGGTGTGGGCAAGGAACGGTTGAAAAACATGCATTTGGTTTTACTAGCATTTAAGAGCAGTTGGAGGCCACAGAAGGAGTGTATGGCATTGAAGCTCATCTGGAGGTTAGTTAACAGTGTCCAAAGAAGGGCCAGATTTATACACAATGATGTTGTCTGCGTAGAGGTGGATCAGGGAATCACCCGCAGCAAGAGCGACATCGTTGATATATACATAGAAAAGAGTCGGCCCGAGAATTGAACCCTGTGGTACCCCCATAGAGACTGCCACAGGCCGTCCGATTTGACACACTGAACTTTGTCTGAGAAGTAGTTGGTGAACCAGGCGAGGCAGTCATTTGAGGAACCAAGGCTGTTGAGTCTGCCGATAAGAATACGGTGATTGACATAGTCGAAAGCCTTGGCCAATTAGTGAGGGAGAGCCTCAAATAACCCCTTAATTTCTATTTATCCACTGTGTACATTAATTGCGTCAAAGTTGGTCAACATGGAAGCGCAAGTCTGATAATTTTTATCCCCATAATGCAACATACTTGGAAAGGTGGTGACCAACGACTTCATAAAACAGAGCCACTCGTACACACGCAATTCCTAATGAGCCATGTACAACTGCTTTACCCCATCACAAACCCAGAATATGTTGTTTTAATCCATTGTTTGTAAACCTTGTCTTTGTAAACAAACAATGTATCGCTTCAAAACATGGTTAAAACTATCAGTTAGATCTCATGGACTGTCTGCCTTGGCACCTGTGGTTACATTGCTCCAGTCCTATCCCTCAGCCTTAATGCAATTCCAGTGGCAGGGCTGTTGTTTTGCTCAAAAATAGAATTACATTACAGTCATTACATATCTCTTGCTCCCCTCCAGTTGTGGTGTTTCCCTACCAGCCTCCTCACGGGCGCTACAATCTGACCTACCATGATGCTCAGCAAGTCTGCCAGGAGCAGGACTCCACTCTGGCCACCTTCGAGCAGTTGTTCCAGGCTTGGGAGGAGGGTCTGAACTGGTGCAACGCAGGCTGGCTGGCTGACGGGACAGTGCAGTACCCCATCACCAAGCCCCGAAGGCCCTGTGGGGGACTCGGCCTCTCCCCCGGGGTTAGGAGTTACGGTAGTCGCCACCGCCACCTCCACCGCTACGATGTGTTTTGCTCCTCCTCCCCCCTCCGAGGTGAGAGATGTTTAGACTTCTGTACATCCCATAGAGAAGATCAACACTGTGTAACTGGATGCGTACATTCCATAGAGAAAGATCAACACTGTGTAACTGGATGTGTACATCCCATAGAGAAAGATCAACACTGTGTAACTGGATGTGTACATCCCATAGAGAAGATCAACACTGTGTAACTGGATGTGTACATCCCATAGAGAAGATCAACACTGTGTAACTGGATGTGTACATCCCATAGAGAAAGATCAACACTGTGTAACTGGATGTGTACATCCCATAGAGAAAGATCAACACTGTGTAACTGGATGTGTACATCCCATAGAGAAGATCAACACTGTGTAACTGGATGTGTACATCCCATAGAGAAGATCAACACTGTGTAACTGGATGTGTACATCCCATAGAGAAGATCAACACTGTGTAACTGGATGTGTACATCCCATAGAGAAGATCAACACTGTGTAACTGGATGTGTACATCCCATAGAGAAGATCAACACTGTGTAACTGGATGTGTACATCCCATAGAGAAGATCAACACTGTGTAACTGGATGTGTACATCCCATAGAGAAAGATCAACACTGTGTAACTGGATGTGTACATCCCATAGAGAAAGATCAACACTGTGTAACTGGATGTGTACATCCCATAGAGAAAGATCAACACTGTGTAACTGGATGTGTACACTCTTAGGAAAAAAGGTTCCAAAAGGGTTCTTCGGCTGTCCCAATAGGAAAACCCTTTTAGGTTCCAGCTAGAACCATTTTTGGTTCCAGGTAGAACCATTTTTGGTTTCATGTAGAATCCTTTAGGTTCTAGATAACACCTTTTTTTCTAAGAGTGTTTAGATATGCTAAGCTTGGATTTGGATGGGTAGACAATACAGTTTCCCTTTCTCTTCTCCAGGTAAGGTCTACTACCTCCAGCTCCCCCAGAAGGTCAACCTCACTGAGGCCCAGCAGGCGTGCTTCAACGACGGGGCCCAGATAGCCAAGGTGGGCCAGCTCTATGTCGCCTGGAGGTTCATGGGCCTGAACCACTGTGATGCCGGATGGCTCGCCGATGGGAGCCTGCGCTACCCCATCACCAAACCCAGCCGCAACTGTGGCCCCCTGGAACCAGGGGTGCGCAGCTTTGGGTTCCCCCCTCCATACCAGAAGCATGGGGTGTACTGCTACAGTGCAGGTATGCAGTAAATCTGATAGATGTGATACATCTACATATCACCAATCTCACATCTCTTTTAGTATGGTAACAGATCACAATCCAGAAATGAATAGGTGTATCTCATGAATAGAAATTCTAGAATTACTATATTAGGATGCAAAGGTTGCGTTATGGAGTGAAGTTGTGAGAATTTCTAATGTAGCTGGGGCCTGCTAAAAACAACTGGGAGAATTATCTGTCTGTACTTAGTGGCTGTACATGTTTACTATGGTCCTCCTTGTGAGCAGCCACCCTTGTTATTTACACCAGCAGGTTAGCAGCACCATGGTGAACATGCATTGCTCACACAGGATCAAATACTCACTGCATCTAGCCTGTGGTCCACGAGATCAGGAACATTTGTCGTAGTCCACCATTCAAGGACTTGAGATTTCCTTGCTCTGTTTTTTTGGCGGTATTTGATAGGGACAGATATAATCTAGAGATTGAATGAACAACAGTCAGATGCACCATCATACCTGAGCTAATTTCCAGTGGTTGTCCTCAGATTATCATTGAAGTACACTAGATAGTATTAAAACATCTACACAGTTGTTCTGTGGTCATGAGCCAGATCTTTACAGTATGCATATCTATGACTGTTGATAGATGTGTTATATTGTAATATAATGTATGATTACTATACCTACACAACTGTAGTACATTATGGACCCACCTACATTTTGTTGTAGACTATAATGTGATCCCTCACTATGTGTGAATGAGCCTGTAGTTAAACCCGGACCTCAGCTTCAACTGTAATATTATGCGTATTGTTAGTTCAACTTCCTGTATTGTATGCATTTACTGTTCTCTCTTTGTAAACATTTTCCTGTACGACATAGGAGCTGATCTCAGCTGATATTTTTGTTAAATAAATTGTCTACCTTTTAAGAGGCTTTTGATTAATGTGTTAATGATTGTGCGAGGTATGCTTGGTTTGTTTGTGTTTTTAAAACCATTCAATTCAATCCAAAAATGTAATCCTTCACACACAATCCGCAAAGCCGAAGACAGGAAAGACTAGTAACATCTGTGTTTGAGAAACAATATCTATTACTGTAGTATAGAAAACAACTATATAAACAACTTATTTCTGTCTATCCCTGCCTTGTTTTCCAACCATAGAGATGGATAGAGGGCACACTGCCTTGTTTTCCAACCATAGAGATGGATAGAGGGCACACTTGCCAGTTTTTGCAAAGCGTGTTTTTGAATGGGCAGCGCCAGGGATTAAAGAGGCAATCTGCAGTTGCTACATTCATTTTTAGACTTTTTAATGAATTATTATTACCCATTGATTCCTGAAAAATATAACTTATACAATAGATCAGCTTAGTTTAACTGTCGCACCCCATCAGAACCCAAAATGTACGATTGTTTTACTCCATTGTTTGTAAACAATGTACAAGTAAACAAACACTTTTATAGTCTCAAAACATAGTTAAAACTATAATTTTGATATAATGGATGGTCAGTCTTTGTAATCCTCAGCTCCGTCCATTAGTTTGCGAGTGGTTACATTTCTCCAGCTCCATCCCTCAGCTGTTTACTAAATCAGTGGTGGGGTAAACGCTTTGTACTGTTCAAACTGCAGATTGCCCCTATAAGGTTTTCACTATTTTATAGAAGTAAACTGCGTGGGACTTCCCATGGGTTAGTGAGGGATCACATCATTCCATTTAGGTACGCAAGAGGGAAAAGCCAATGAACTATAGTCCTGAGCAAACATTCCATCACTGCAGATGGAAGTGAATTACCAACATTGGCTTTATGCCTGTTCACACACTCCAGCACAGTAGCTGATGGCACCTTTTCAGTTTATTTATTAACCACCAATAAACTCATAGAATAAAGTAGAATAAATACTTTAAAATTGAAATATTTTCTCCGGCGCCGGAGAGGGCTGCCATCTTATCCAACCATGCTATTTTTTTATTTTTTTTTGCGTTGTTTGTAACTTGTTTTGTACATAATGTTGCTGCTACCGTCTCTTATGACCGAAAAGAGCTTCTGGACATCAGAACTTGGATTACTTACCTCAAATTGGATGAGGAGTTCTTCTTCAATGAGTCGGACGCGAGGGATATACTACAGACACCCGACCAGGCCCAGATCCCTGTGATTAGCTGGAAAAGGAAACATAGGTTATGCGGAAAGAGATCAGGTTGCCTTGTGAGGATCAGGCGACGAATGGCTAATCTGCCCTTGTCTTCCTCAAGGTTTTACTCACCTGAGGTAGAGTATCTCATGATAAGCTATAGACCACACTATCTACCTAGAGAGTTTCAATCTGTATTTTTTTTTGTAGCTGTCTACATACCACCACAGACCGAGACTGGCCCTGAAACTGGACTCAATGAGCTGTATTCCGCCATAAGCAAACAAGAAAATGCTCACCCAGAGGCGTTGCTCCTAGTGGCCGGGGACTTTAATGCAGGGAAACTTAAATCAGTTTTACCTCATTTCTATCAGCATGTTAAATGTGCAACCAGAGGGGAAAAAAAATTCCAGACCACCTTTACTCCACACACAGAGACGCATACAAAGCTCTCCCTTACCCTCCATTTGGCAAATCTGACCATAACTCTATCCTCCCGATTCCTGCTTACAAGCAAAAAGGAAAGTAGGAAGCAACAGTGATCAGATGAAGCAGATTCTAAACTACAGGACTGTTTTGCTAGCACAGACTGGAATATGTTCCGGGATTCTTCCGATGGCATTGAGGAGTACACCACATCAGTCACTGGCTTTATCAATAAGTGCATCGAGGACATCGTCCCCACAGTGACTGTACGTACATACCCCAACCAGAAGGCTTGGATTACAGGCAACATTCACACTGAGCTAAAGGGTAGAGCTTCCGCTTTCAAGGAGCGGGACTCTAACCCGGAAGCTTAAAAAAATCTCGCTATGCCCTCCGGCGAACCATCAAACAGGCAAAGCGTCAATACAGGACTAAGATTGAATCGTACTACACCGGCTCCGACACTCGTCGGATGTGAATGGGCTTGCAAACTATTACAGGCTACAAAGGGAAGCACAGACGAGAGCTGCCCAGTGACACAAGCTTACCAGACGAGCTAAATAACTTCTATGCTCGCTTCGAGGCAAGGAATACTGAAACATGCATGAGAGCATCAGCTGTTCCGGACGACCGGACGACTTTAAACAGGTCAACATTCACAAGGCCGCTGGGCCAGACGGATAACCAGGACGTGTACTCCGAGCATGCGCTGACCAACTGGTAAGTGTCTTCACTGACATTTTCAACCTTTTTCAATGCTCGGTCCTCCTTTTCCTGTAGTCCACAATCATCTCCTTTGTCTTGATCACATTGAGGGAGAAGTTGTTGTCCTTGCACCACAAGGTCAGGTCGCTGACCTCCTCCCTATAATCTGTCTCATTGTTGTCGGTGATCACTGTTGTGTCATAAGAACACTTAATGATGGTGTTGGAGTCGTGCCTGGCCGTGCAGTCGTGAGTGAACAGGGAGTACAGGAGGGGACTGAGCATGCACGCCGGAGGGGCCCAATGTTGAGGATCAGTGTGGCAGATGTGTTGTTACCTACCCTTACCACCTGGGGACGGCCCGTCAGGAAGTCCAGGATCCAGTTGCAGAGGGAGGTGTTTAGTCCCAGGGTCCTTAGCTTAGTGATGAGCTTTGAGGGCACTATGATGTTGAATGCTGAGCTGTAGTCAATTAATAGCATTCTCACATAAGTGTGTAAGGTTGGTGTTGCCTATGCTGTCAAAGCAAAGCAATATTTCCAACCGATCAGCTTCATGGAACAACCAACAGAGGGTGCAACAGGCAAGAGAGAGATTGTAAGATAGTGACAGAGAGGACGAGAAGAGAGAGAGTGTGTTGGAGAGAAAGTATGGAAGACAGAGTGACTGTGAGTGGGTGAGAGAGACAAACAGAAAGAGAGAGAGATGGGAGAGAGAAAGCGCACACAGCCAGGAGTTCTGGGCGAGGGAGGTGAACCGGTGTGGCCAGACAGAGAGACAGTCAGTCTGGGGGAGGGAGGGAGGGAAAGAGAGAAGGAGGGAGTAGGCAAGGCAGAGAGGGGACCACAAACAGGCCTCTATTCAGTCACACTCACAGGGCTAAACTGACGACAACCCACCCTGTTGGCAAATAGAAATGTACCATAATTTGATTATTCCTCATGACTCTAAGTCATACCTGTTTATACTGAACCAGCTGCCTCAGAAACAGTGAGTCGACTGAGACTGATGGGAGGTGAAAGAAGGCTTTTGTTGCCTCTACCTTGAATGTTTGGGAGACACTCCCAGATTGATCTTTGTTGTGTGTCAATCCTGTTAAACACTCTGACCTAAAAGACCATACCAATAAACTATCTATTTGAACATTCGTTTTTCACTGTTGAACATCCTCCGCACACAGAAAGTGAATGAAATCAAGAGAAAGTAACAAGTAAAGTATCTTTATTTGGCATGTTTTGGAACAAATGTTGAATACAGACATTGGAAGACAAACTGTTCATTTCAGGCACATTTGGGTACATTCTGTCGAGCTCCATAAGACTAGAACCTCTACACCTCTACTCATGATGTTCTCAGTGTGTGGTTTATTGGGCCTGTTCATGCACAGGGTCAGTCGCTCTCACGCAACCCACTGGACAAAGACGTCAGTTCAACATCTAGTTTTGACTGTCAACTAACGTGAACTCAAAGTAAAATCAACAAACATGCTAACCTTCTCATTGGATTTAGGATAAAAGTTAGATGAAAAAAAGTTTGTAGTGGGAAACAGACGAAAACAGGAGAAGTGTTCAGGTAACTGATCCCGTGCTCCATTTCAGAACATTTTGCTCCTGTTTTGTGCCTACAGTACACAACCCTAAACAGATGGCAGGGTCGGGGGAGTTGCAGGAGTGCTCTACACCAGTGTTTCTCAACCTCTGGTTCGTGGACCGTCACCTTTCCCAGGGATGTTGCTGACAGGTCCCTCAGGCGGTTAGTTGTCAAGGGTGTCATAGTTTGCCAATCACTGGTAGTAAAAGGTTGCTAAACACTGCTCTACGCCCCTTTGTCAAGTTGCTTCAGCTGCTTTGGAGACAATCATCCCTCAGCAATGCCAGGAGGCATTTATGTCCTTTTGATTCTATACACTAGACCTGGCATTGTGTTATTATCTTCTAAAAGCTCTTAATACTTTCAGCCCTGTAGGGGTACAGTAAAACATAATGCTGTGTGTAACTTTAAATGACACTTCTGTCATCGGAAGTTCCAGGTATAGAATTGCTTTAAGCCTGTTCTTTGTGGAACCTCTCCGTCATGTCTTTGATTGGTATATGGTTTATGATTGCAGGTGAAGCTTTTGGCCAGCAAGACATATGACGGTGTGTTGAAGGAGGAGGCACAGCCTCCTGTAAACATAAACAAGGAATGAAGCATCTATATCTTCATCAGATATAACAGCAGGTTATGCATACAATACAAAACTGAAGGACTACAAGCGATTAAAATGGCGATGGATCTGGAGTTTAAATAAATGTGTCCGCTGAGGTTTTTCTGTGAAACAAAACAGACAATGAAGAGAAACATTTGATCTGATAGCTACTGCAGTTGTTAATAAAACTGGTCCCATGGAGTTGCTATGCACTGCACAGCCTTGTGTGAGACGACGAAAGTGTCAAACCGACCAATGACATTCATCCGTTTGGTCCTGTTTAGGCCAACAACATTGTTGACAAACCATGGGGTCGATTCCGATTCAATTCCAATCCCCTCAGGAAATAAATACAGTGAACTTCAATGAATTCAATGAATTAACTGACTGAAATGTAAATGGAATTGACCCCAACCCTGTTGTTTTTTTACTCTATCGTGTCACTACTGAACCTGAGAGAGAAGTTGAGTCCTCTCTCTTTTATTTGAGAAGTTGAGTCCTCTTTCACTCTTATTTTAGGGCAGCCTCAGTAGATTGCCTCTCCAGTGTGGCAGGCAGAGATTCTAGCATTGCTGTGTATTATTCACATCAGGCACTCTGTCTCCCTTCTGCTCTAAACAACTGATGTAGGTTTGAAATACAGACGGACACAGTAGCCTGCTGTGTCGGCTTCGCTAGCTTTCTCTTTATGACTTAGAGATTAAATAAATAATATCTCCCTTATTATCCCCTCCCATAGCCATTTCCTGCAGTCAAATGACCTAGTGGCCTCATGGGTGGAATGTTATTCATATTTTTCATAATTAATAAGCATTTTTTTTAACACATTTTTTCTATGTCAGACGGTTTTGTTATATTTCAGTTTTCTGTGATGTATATAAAGTGTAATATTGGGATTCAAACTCAACATTTAATACATTTCAACTCTATATGTGACATGGTACAGGTGTCTTATTTCTTTTAAGCCCATAACCATGTGTGTGAGGTGTATACTTTTGTTTCAAAGTAGATTTATGTGACCCTGATTTAGCCCACTGCAGTAAAAGGTGAAAGCGATCGTTCACCCCAAAATCAAAACTCGTCAGACATTTTTATTCATTGAAGCGTAAAAGATTTCTCGGTTTGACACAACACCACTTTTGATGTATGAAGACATCTGACAATTATAAATATTGTTTTCCCCTTTAGCATCTAGTATTTTAAAGATAGGTGAGAATTTGGTGACTCATGAATGCTTGTTTGGTGGATACATGCACAAGATCTCATCCCCTTTACCTCATCTTGCTTATCATTGCAACAACCGGACATTGCTAGGCTAACATTGCTAGGCTAACATTGCTATGCTAACATTGCTAGGCTAACATTGCTATGCTAACATTGCTAGGCTAACAGCGCTCAAAAGTAACTCAATAGACTTTTTCTATCAAATTCACAGTCCTTCGTGGATTATTAGACCTATATGCATCTCCCATAGTGAGTGTATATTACGTAGGCACCTCCAGAATACAAACATACTTCTGACTGTCTAGTATTTCCTCATGGGTGAATTTCACCAAGCCTCTGCTTGGCTCATAGCAACGTGCCAAACCCCCACTAAATACCGGCTGGCCAGATTGGGTGTTTACCTCTGGGTGGTACAGTCTAACACACACTGTCTGGTTTGGCAAAGATCTAGAACAGACTAGAGAGTCTGATTGATGCACCGTCTATGAGTACATGCCCCTAGGTACAGAGTTAGGATCAGCTTCTTCTCCACCAACCCTAATCTTAACCATTAGTGGAGGAAAAGTAAAACTGACCCAATATCAGTGTCTAGCGGAAACTTCACCCTACACCGTGTCTCCATAATCCAGTCTAGTTGGCGACATGGACAAAGCATTTTAGCAACAACTCACATCTTATCAACGGCATCACAATCCACCAAAACCAAAAATTATATTAATAATAACAATAAAACTCCAAACAATAAACAACTCTTATATATAATGAACACGTCATTATTTTGGGACAAGAATGACAAAAACATACAATTACATAATGGCTTAATTTATACTTTTTTTGAAATAGTCAGAGAGTGACAAACTGAAAAGACAATGTTACTGCTCTAAGTTGATTTGGTCTTATGTACAAGGTGGGTACTTCAAACATTCAAACCTCTTTAGTAAGTTAGAAAATGGCTTCTGTGTTCTGTAAATGTTCTTATAAAATAATTATCTTCAAGAGATCCCCCTTAATCTTCCCTGCTTAGTGACGTTTGCTGCTGGTTGATTCTCCTCGCCTTCTGATCGATCTGCGCTGTATTCTGTTACTGGGGGAGGGCACTGCTGTTGGCAAGAGAAACAAACATTACCTTCATAGATTCATACATTACCTCCAATGATTCATACATTACCTTCAATGATTCATACATTACCTCCAATGATTCATACATTACCTCCAATGATTCATACATTACCTTCATAGATTCATACATTACCTTCAATGATTCATACATTACCTTCAATGATTCAAAAGTCATTTCATAGCATCAGACAAAATTACAATAATGCAAAGCTTCACTGAAAAATACAGTGCCATTTTCATCAACCTACAAGGAACCTCGATTACCACCTTTCTAACGATCATTTCAATAGCAGAGTTCTTAACGAGAATTGGAAGTGTGTCAATGTGGGACTAACCTACAGGTGTGTTTATAGAGTGTTGAAAGAGTAAAAGAGTGTGCACTACTCACCGCCCAGGCATTCCACCTGTGGCTTCTCCCACTGTCCGTCTGCCATGCAGCGCACCACAGGCAGGTGGCGCTGTAGGAGGCCTGGGTTACACTGGTAGCGGATGATGGACCCCACAGTATACTGCTCCTGCCTGCTGCCGAACATCGTGGCATTCTCCACCTCTGGCGGTGCCCCACAGTAGACTGGGGAACAATGATCAGTAAATCAATCAATCAACAAATCAATCAATCCATCAAATTACAACTGATGATATTTATTGGTAGCAATTTATTTTGAAGGGTACCTGCCTAACGAGTTTATAAAACATGAATGAGTTGTAACACCAACACAGGTATAAGATAACCACACATAATGATGGCGAAGGTACAGTAAAATTAGTTTTGAAGAAAACATTTACCAGTGCCCATCCAGACTCTAGAACACAATTTTTGAACCCTAACCCCTGACCCATACGTACCTGGGCCAGTCTTGCAGGTGAAGGGCAGGTGGTAGTTGCAGGGAACGTCGTTCCATTGGCCGTTCTCGTGCCAGATCATCACCACACAGTCTTCTCCAGAGTTAAAGTAGTTATCCGGCTGGTTCGGCCGCCAGTTCTCAAATTGCTGAGGGGAGTGGAGAGCAACATTGGTAGGAAGTTACAAAGATCATTTATGTTTCTGTTGGTTTCTTGTTTTCAATGTAGAAAACCCAGAAATCAGGAGAGTAAGTAAGTAGTCTATAGCATGCAGATCAGAATCTACAGGTACAGTATGAACAGTGTATGAATCTACAGGTACAGTATGAACAGTGTATTAATGTACAGATACAGTATGAACAGTGTATGAATCTACAGGTACAGTATGAACAGTGTATTAATGTACAGGTACAGTATGAACAGAGTATTAATGTACAGGTACAGTATGAACAGAGTATTAATGTACAGGTACAGTATGAACAGTGTTTGAATGCAGTAGACTACAGTATGAAGAGTGTATTAATGTACAGGTACAGTATGAACAGTGTTTGAATGTACAGGTACAGTATGAACAGTGTATGAATGTACAGGTACAGTATGAACAGTGTATGAATCTACAGGTACAGTATGAACAGTGTATGAATCTACAGGTACAGTATGAACAGTGTATGAATGTACAGGTACAGTATGAACAGTGTATGAATCTACAGGTACAGTATGAACAGTGTATGAATCTACAGGTACAGTATGAAGAGTGTATTAATGTACAGGTACAGTTTGAACAGTGTTTGAATCTACAGGTACAGTATGAACAGTGTATGAATGTACAGGTACAGTATGAACAGTGTATGAATCTACAGGTACAGTATGAACAGTGTATGAATCTACAGGTACAGTATGAACAGTGTATGAATCTACAGGTACAGTATGAACAGTGTTTGAATGTACAGGTACAGTATGAACAGTGTATGAATGTACAGGTACAGTATGAACAGTGTATGAATCTACAGGTACAGTATGAACAGTGTATGAATCTACAGGTACAGTATGAACAGTGTATGAATGTACAGGTACAGTATGAACAGTGTATGAATCTACAGGTACAGTATGAACAGTGTATGAATCTACAGGTACAGTATGAACAGTGTTTGATGTGGTAGGCAACAGTCGGTGATCTGGTGGTCCCGGGAAAGGAAATGTTGGGAACCACTGGGGGAGAGCACTCTGAGTGGGGACTAAGTTCTGTGCTAACCCACTTTCTCTGTACTGTGTCTGTCTGCCTGACTCACCAGTGGTGTGCCGTCTATCCAGCGGAAGTCATTCTCCACTGTCTTGTCATTGAGCCCAATCCACTGGTAGTCCTGGCCGTTGGCTGGAGGGGGGGGAAGAGTGAAGGGTTATTCTCTCTCTCTCTCTCTCTCTCTCTCTCTCACACCACACACACACACACACACACACACACAGGCCTTTACTCACAGTTGACAAAGTGCTGTTCCTCTGGGGTGATGATGCTGACCAGGTGAGCGCTGAGGTCTCGGCAGCGCTGCTCGGCATCCAGCCAGGTCTCTCTCTCGGGGAAGTGCAGGTAACAGTTGCCCTGAAACTTAGTCCACCCCTCCTCACAATCCTGCTCGTCTGTGTCGTCAACAGCAGGGGGTGATAATGAGACAGAGGCTACCAGACCCCGGAGAAGCCCGGTTTATTTTTCCAGGCCATTTTTCTATGCTCCATTATTAGTCCAACTATAATCATTGATTTCCTTCAGTCCAACCTATGGTGTGATAAATATTACTGCACATTGGTGAAAATACTGCATTTTCCAGGACCTATTAACTATCAACTTGATTCACTGCTTGAGAAGATTGGCAACACTATTTGAGGGATATGACATTTTTTGGAATGGGTGAAACATCCATCAAGCATCCATTTAACCCACAACTACGGGGTTTGGTGACGTGCAGAAAATTGTTATTTCTATAATGCATTTGTGTTTTAAAAATTAAAGCACAAACAAAAAACACCTGTACAATTAGCACACAGGGTCTCTTGGGTAGTCTTTAACTAAATAATAATTGGTTGTGATACTTTAAATATACAACAAATCATTTAACAAGTCAGCCTAGTGAGTATCTCCCAACAGTTAATGAGAGTTTCTGTAGTGAGTCTCTCCCAACAGTTAATGAGAGTTTCTGTAGTGAGTCTCTCCCAACAGTTAATGAGAGTTTCTGTAGTGAGTCTCTCCCAACAGTTAATGAGAGTTTCTGTAGTGAGTCTCTCCCAACAGTTAATGAGAGTTGCTGTAGGGAAATGTACTCTGTATACTTGTTTACAGAACATGGTGAATACCTTTTTCCCCTTCACTGTAACGTTCAAGGCTTCATTCATTCCTTCACCACACCTACATGACTAAAACAATTTCACAAAATGGCTACTTCAGCTACTTCTGTACACCTGCTTGCTAGGAGCAGCAACATAACTACACACTAAGAAAATAAGGTTCCTCAAGGGTTCTTTGGGAAGGATGATGGTTCTATGTGGAACCATAATGACTCAAAGAACCATTTGAGCCCTTCAATGGTTCTTTGCAGTTTTGTGAAAATTAAAATGTATCCATTAGAATATTTTGGGGCGTGGCTTGCGCATAGCTTTTTGTACAAATGTGAGTGAGTGTCATTCCAGTTGATCTAATCTGTTGTGTTATGCTATTACATGTTAAATATGACTATGGCCAGTGACAGTGGCTTGTAAAAGACAATGACCTTGTGTCAATTGAGAACATTTAACTACTTACTAAATCAGTGGTTGTCAATTCTCTCCTTAGTGACTCCCAGAGCTAGCACACCTACCTCAACGTGTCAGCTAAAACAATAATAACGCAGAAGGAATTTCAACAATATAATAAAACAACATGTATGGTTCTTCAAAAGGATCTACAAAGAACCTTTTAGACTAACAAAGGTTCTTTAGAGAACTATTCTCCATCAAGGTCCTATAAAGAACCATAAAAATGGGGTTCTATGTGGCCCCAAAAAGGCGGTTTAACCATAGCGGAACCCTTTATTGGTGCTATATAGATCCTTTATAGAACCTTGGGAAAAGTTTTTTTATAGCACCATAAAGGTTCCATTTAGAACCTTATGAGCATGGTTTTTTATAGAACCTTCAAAAAAAGGTTATATATAGCACCAAAAAGGGATCCACTATGGTTGCAAGCCAAATAACCCTTATTTGGCATTATACAGAACCTCTTGTTTTGTGTGTAGACCTGGCTGAGAAAATCCACCCACCATATTTAAGCACAGTCCTGAGTAAAGGACAGGGAGAAGTATGATGACATTGCCCCTAGACTACGGATGCCCCTATACCCCTTTACACCCGCGGATCAGTCAGGGTCTTAACTTACTGTTGACACTTAGAATACACAAGGTGCGCTTCCCGGGTGGCGCAGTGGTCTAAGGCACTGCATTGCAGTGCTAGCTGTGCCACCAGAGATTCTGGGTTCGACCCCAGGCTCTGTCGTGACCGGGAGGCCCATGGGGCATTGCACAATTGGCCCAGTGTCATCGAGGCTAGGGAGGGCTTGGCTGGCAGGCGCACTAGCGACTCCTGTGGTGGGCTGGGCGCAGTGCACGCTGACCGGGTCGCCAGGTGTATGGTGTTTCCTCCGACACATTGGTGCGGCTGGCTTCCGGGTTGGATGTGCATTGTGTCAAGAAGCAGTGCGGCTTGGTTGGGTTGTGTTTCCGAGGACGCATGGCTCTCGACCTTCGCCTCTCCCGAGTCCGTACGTGAGTTGCAGCGATGAGACAAGACTGTAACTACCAATTGGATACCACGAAATTGGGGAGAAATAAAGGGGTAAAAAAAATAAAAATAAAAGAATACACAAGGTGCCATTTCTGCATGTGGCTGTTTCTCTTGTTATGTCATTCACTGACATTTAATTAGCCCGTGTCAGACAAACCATTTTATTGGTCAATTAATCCAGCCAGCTATCTAAACTTGTAGTAATCATAGTTGCATTACAGACCGAGGCTCCCCCATTGATTTTGTTAGTCACTCTCACTGAAATATCATATTAAAAACTGCAAACATTTCTCTCTACCCTATGGCAAAATGTGTACAATTGCAGGAAAGTTGCTGTAAAACTGCTAATTAGTCTCTCCGCCCCTTGGCAAAAGGCACAGAATTTCAGCAAACTTGCTTTAAAACTACAACATTTTCTATACACCCCATAGCAAAATGTGTAGACTTGCAGGAAATTAATTGTGATTTTAATGATCTCCTCTGTCAAGAAGGGGGCCGCTAAAATGTTTGCTCACAAGGATCTAATGTCAGTTTTGCGTTTTTACCCCTAATGGTAAGGTTTTGGCAAAAGGAAAGCTGATCCTAGATCTGTGCCTACAATCAACTTATTCTGGAGCAGACAGAAGAATTCACTGCCACACCTGGGTCACGTTCAGCATGCACAAAACAGGAGAAAACGTTTTTGAAATATGGGAAGTATACCCAAACTTGGCTGATGATAACCCTAATTGGGGTTTTCCATTTAAAAACGTTTTCGGCCATTTGTCCTCCTGAACGCAGCCCTGCTATGATGCAAGCTGCCAGCGATAACAGTTTCCTTTGCATCCTTATCACTCCTGTTGTTTTTGAGAGGTTGTTGTTGGTTAGTAAACATTAGCTGAAGCCGACCTCGTACCAATCTCGCAGCGGTCCCCTCCGTAGCTGGGCAGGCATAAGCATTTGTAAGAGTCTGCATTTTCCACACAGGTGGCTCCATTGGCACAAGGGTTGGAATGGCACACATCAACCTCTGCAAAAAAGGGGGGGGGCGGGGTGAGACTGGTGCCTCAGGAGGTGAAGGGGCAGTTGCCTTGGCAGGGGGGTGCTGGGTAACAACATCTTGGAAGTCATGGAATCGGAACAGTCTGAGATGCTGCAACATGGTGATTCAGACTCCAGCCTTACTGTGTCAGGTCATCATTGAAAGGAAGATGAATAATCATCTCAATGATGTTCACTCCTGTACATGTTAACCTTTCTTTAGACCACAATATTTGACTACTTTTTTTCATAAATGTTGAACTTCTGATTCATACACTTTAGAAGAAAGATACTTGATCATATAAATGTATTAAGATCTGAAGTAAGGTTAAGTCTGGATCAGCTACTTGTTGGGTGGCAGACTCATAGAAATAGAATGACTAGATGAGAGTAATTCTAATTCTTTGGGCAGCTTTGTGTTCAGATTCATATAGGCAGAAGTTCCAAGTATGTACCCAGCATGTACCCAGTATGCACCAGGATGTTGGTAGGTGTACCAGGGGTTAGCAGGCATGCAGTAGGAAAGAGAATAGAACCAGCAGACAAATCTGTCTGAAATGGCATCATTATGACGTCCTTTCAACCGGTTTTGCCAGTTGGGTAGGCTTACTGTAGCCTAGGCAACAGCAGAACAAAAACAACACAGGATGGAGTGAATCATGATCAAGAAGTATGGTGGAGAGATCCTGAGACCTCGAGGCAAGGACACGATACACACATACACGCCAAAGACCCCGCGACTGTCTGACAAACACGAATGAGAGACCCAAAACCAGGTGCAGGCAAAACAGGAGAAAACATCACACTACAACACAAAATATACAGTGCATCAAGACAGGAAAAAGTGGGAGCAAAATGCATTGTTAGTGTTAGTGAATCACATCTAAAAATATAACAAATACAGCCTACAGAATATTGCTAAATGTCTGAATATGTACAGTATCAGATAGTAGCATCGGGACAGAGGGTTGCAAAATTCCAGGAACTTTCAATAAATTCCCTTGTTTCCCAGAAATCCTGGTCGGAGGATTCTGGTTTTCCTGCTTATTCCCTTCTGATTCTGGGATTCCTCCAAACAGGATTTCAGGAAAACCATTCCTGGAATTTCGCAACCCTAATCAAACCAGAGGGACCGATGTCCAGGCATACAGTAGAGAGATGAGAAAAGCATTGTTAGAAACTTTCTTTACTAAGGTGTGTTACTTTCCAGTAAAACATTTACAACACTTCTGAGGGCGTCAGAATGGATCAGAAAGAGAGATGTGCAGAGAGTTAGGAACGAAGACCTTGCTAGGAACGAAGGAACGACGACGTCTTATGAGAGATAATGATACCCCTGCATCAGGACTCACCATACTGGCACCCTTCTCCCACTTTCCCGGGCGGACACTTGCACAACCCAACACCATCCTCCACTGAGCATGACCCAGCACCACACGGGTTAGGGTCACATGGGTTAGGGATACCTAAGCATGAATACAATTAGGATGAATATAATACAGTGTGTACCTTAGCACCAAAATGGCACCATACTCCCTATTTAGTGCACTATATAGGGAATAGGGTGACCTTTCTGATTGGCCTGTTCAATAAAAACACCATGCCACTTTAAATCATTTAAATAAGTCTGTTGGCTCTACAACGTAACAGCCAAACAAACATTCTTTTAACTGTCCATAGCAATGAACATGGAGTCGACTGAAAGTGTGCTGACTCACCCTCCTCTGAGGATGGCTCCTCCATGACGGCAGGGGTCTGCAGGGAGATGGCTGGGGCAGCCAATCCGGCAGGAGCAAGGTCGGGGGCAAAGGTCACGTAAAACTCGCTGGTGGTCTCCCCCAGCTCAGCCCTGCCAGCCATGGCCTCCTCTGGCCCTTCTGTGCCCTCCATAAGCTCCCTGTTGCTGGGCGGAGAGGACAGCACCACAGGGAGCAGATCTCCAGAGTGTGCCCCAGATGAGACACCGCTGGTTGGGTGGTCAGCACCGCTCCATGTGTGGGACCCACTTCCCTGCCCGCTGAACTGCACTGGCCCAGCCCCCAGCTCCATGGAAACCGTGGTCGCCTTGGAAACCTCTGTCATGAAGTCATTAGTCAGGAAGGTGACAGCGCTGTCCTCCTCATCGCTGGTGGAGGATCTGGAGATTCCAGACATGTCCCCGGATTGGAAGCCCGACGTTCCGAACCCTGATGCGTGTCCACCTCTTCCCGCTCCGTATCCGTAGTGGAGAGACCCCGAGGCCTCCTGTTCCCCTGAGGCTGACCCTGTGAGGTCAGTAAACCCTGACCCCAAGAAGGTCACACCCGGGAAGGACCCTGAGCCACTGCTGCCCGAGTCCGAACCGCTGTTATCACCACTTCTGGAGCCGTAGTGGAGAGACCCCGAGGCCTCCTGTTCCCCTGAGGCTGACCCCGTAAGGTCAGTAAACCCTGACCCCAAGAAGGTCACACTCGGGAAGAACCCTGAGCCGCTGCTGCCCGAGTCCGAACCGCTGTTATCACCACTTCTGGAGCCGTAGTGGAGAGACCCCGAGGCCTCCTGTTCCCCTGAGGCTGACCCCGTGAGGTCGGTAAACCCTGACCCCAAGAAGGTCACACCCGGGAAGAACCCTGAGCCACTGCTGCCCGAGGCCGAACCGCTGATATCACCACTTCTGGAGCTGTAGTGGAGAGACCCCGAGGCCTCCTGTTCTCCTGAGGCTGACCCCGTGAGGTCGGTAAACCCTGACCCCAAGAAGGTCACACCCGGGAAGGACCCTGAGCCACTGCTGCCCGAGTCCGAACCGCTGTTATCACCACTTCTGGAGCCGTAGTGGAGAGACCCCGAGGCCTCCTGTTCCCCTGAGGCTGACCCCGTAAGGTCAGTAAACCCTGACCCCAAGAAGGTCACACCCGGGAAGAACCCTGAGCCGCTGCTGCCCGAGGCCGAACCGCTGATATCACCACTTCCGGAGCCGAAGTGGAGAGACCCCGAGGCCTCCTGTTCCCCTGAGGCTGACCCTGTGAGGTCGGTAAACCCTGACCCCAAGAAGGTCACACTCGGGAAGAACCCAGAGCCACTGCTGCCAGATCCGGAGCCGCTGAATTCCAGGCCCCCTCCACCCAGCTCCTTCTCTTTGTGTGTGTGAGAGGTGGAAACCTCCACCAGTTTACCATCGATCAGCAGGACCTGAGTGTCTCCGCTTCCTGACTCCTCTCCCGAATGACTACCGGAGCCTCCTGAGGGAAAGAATCCTGAGGGAAATCCGGAATACTCCTCACTGGAACTAGAGCTGGAGCCGGACGACATTCCAGACAACTCCCCACTTTCCCCAGAGCTGCTGGAGCTGTCAGACGAAGAGCCGCTCTCCTCAGAACTGACACCGGAGCCACTTCCCGATCCCGACAGGAACCCACTGCCACTGAACATTCCCAATCCCATTTCCGTGGGGAAGGTGAGGATCCCAGTGATTCCCTCTCCAGCCTCCTGAGGACCCCCAGAGCCCAAACCGGATAAAACGCTGCCACTCCCTGAAGAGAAGGTGACCGTTATTCCCTCTCCAGCCTCCTGAGGACCCCCAGAGCCCAAACCGGATAAAACGCTGCCACTCCCTGAAGAGAAGGTGACCGTTATTCCCTCTCCAGCCTCCTGAGGACCCCCAGAGCCCAAACCGGATAAAACACTGCCACTCCCTGAAGAGACCGTTATTCCCGATCCGTCTCCACTCAGCCCCGAGCCGAACGCATCTCCACTACTCAGACCAGATGATCCGCTGGGAATCTCTGCGCTTCCGCTGCCTGAAAGATCACCTGACCCGGACAGATCCCCAGAATGAGGCAGTTCACCAGAGTGATCACCAGAGAGATCTCCGGAGGATCCACTCGCCCCAGAGGCCCCGGAACCAGAGCCTGAGGACTCCACAGAGATGGGAGGAGTGATGGAAGGCAGGACTGTGGAGAGAGAGTGAGAGTCAGAGAGAGACACAGAGAGCGAGAGAGAAAGAAAGAAAAGTGATTTACATATTTCAGTAATGTATATACAGTGTATATTTATAGTGTAGAATTCCATAAAATGCTTATTAAAGGCAAGTGAAGTGACTATGGCTCTTACCAGGCCTCAGCAAATCAGTGATGGATGTGAGGTTAACCAAAGCCTCTTCTATCTCTGTGATGTTCAATCCAGTTTCATTGGCGACAAACAAGATGTCCACTACAGGAAACAAAAAGATCTTAGTGAGTGAGTGAGTGAGTGACTGAGTGAGTGACTGAGTGAGTGGGTGGGTGGGTGAGTGAGTGAGTGAGAGAAGGTGAGTGAGTGACCATGCAAGCGAACAACTGAGTGAGAGTGAATGATAATGCGAGCGAGTGAAGACGGAGTGAGAGGGTGAGTGAGTGATAGAATGAGTGAAGGAGTGAGTGAGAGAGTGGGTGAGTGGGTGAGTGAGTGAGTGAGAGAGTGGGTGGGTGGGTGGGTGGGTGGGTGAGTGAGTGAGTGAGTGAGTGAGTGACTGAGTGAGTGACCATGCAAGCGAACAAGTGAGTGAGAGTGAAGGATAATGTGAGCGAGTGAAAACTGAGTGAGAGGGTGAGTGAGTGATATAATGAGTGAAGGAGTGAGTGAGAGAGTGGGTGAGTGGGTTGGTGGGTGAGTGAGTGAGTGAGTGAGTGAGAGAGTGGGTGAGTGGGTGGGTGGGTGGGTGGGTGGGTGAGTAGGTGGGTGAGTGGGTGACTAGGTGAGTAGGTGGGTGGGTGGGTGGGTGATTGAGTGAGTGAGTGGGTGGGTGGGTGATTGAGAGATGACACATTATTCTATTACATTCCTGTGTCTATCCAAGACCAACGTACAGTTTTGATTGCGTTTTAGCCTGAATATTTTTTTGATGTTGAAATAAAGTGGAAACAACATGACTTACAGTGGGGAGACCAAGTATTTGATACACTGCCGATTTTGCAGGTTTTCCTACTTACAAAGCATGTAGAGGTCTGTAATTCTTTATCATAGGTACACTTCAACTGTGAAAGACGGAATAAAAAATCCAGAAAAACATTGTATGATTTTTAAGTAATTAATTTGCATTTTATTGCATGACATAAGTATTTGATATATCAGAAAAGCATAACTTAATATTTGGTACAGAAACCTTTGTTTGCAATTACAGAGATCATACGTTTCCTGTAGTTCTTGACCAGGTTTGCACAAACTGCAGCAGGGATTTTGGCCCACTCCTCCATACAGACCTTCTCCAGATCCTTCAGGTTTCGGGGCTGTCGCTGGGCAATACAGACTTTCAGCTCCCTCCAAAGATTTTCTATTGGGTTCAGGTCTGGAGACTGGCTAGGCCACTCCAGGACCTTGAGATGCTTCTTACGGAGCCACTCCTTAGTTGCCCTGGCTTTGTGTTTCGGGTTGTTGTCATGCTGGAAGACCCAGCCACGACCCATCTTCAATGCTCCTTGTTGGCCAAGATCTCGCGATACATGGCCCCATCCATCCTCCCCTCAATACGGTGCAGTCGTCCTGTCCCCTTTGCAGAAAAGCATCCCCAAAGAATGATGTTTCCACCTCCATGCTTCACGGTTGGGATGGTGTTCTTGGGGTTGTACTCATCCTTCTTCTTCCTCCAAACACAGCGAGTGGAGTTTAGACCAAAAACCTCTATTTTTGTCTCATCAGACCACATGACCTTCTCCCATTCCTCCTCTGGATCATCCAGATGGTCATTGGCAAACTTCAGATGGGCCTGGACATGCGCTGGCTTGAGCAGGGGGACCTTGCGTGCGCTGCAGGATTTTAATCCATGACGGCGTAGTGTGTTACTAATGGTTTTCTTTGAGACTGTGGTCCCAGCTCTCTTCAGGTCATTGACCAGGTCCTGCCGTGTAGTGGGGCGGCAGGGTAGCCTAGTGGTTAGAGCGTTGGACTAGTAACCGGAAGGTTGTGAGTTCAAACCCCCGAGCTGACAAGGTACAAATCTGTCGTTCTGCCCCTGAACAGGCAGTTAACCCACTGTTCCCAGGCCGTCATTGAAAATAAGAATTTGTTCTTAACTGACTTGCCTGGTTAAATAAAGGTAAAATAAAAAATAAAAAAATAAATAGTTCTGGGCTGATCCCTCACCTTCCTCATGATCATTGATGCCCCACGAGGTGAGATCTTGTATGGAGCCCCAGACCGAGGGTGATTGACCATCATCTTGAACTTCTTCCATTTTCTAATAATTGCGCCAACAGTTGTTGCCTTCTCACCAAGCTGCTTGCCTATTGTCCTGTAGCCCATCCCAGCCTTGTGCAGGTCTACAATTTTATATCTGATGCCCTTACACAGCCCTCTGGTCTTGGCCATTGTGGAGAGGTTGGAGTCTGTTTGATTGAGTGTGTGGACAGGTGTCTTTTATACAGGTAATGAGTTCAAACAGGTGCAGTTAATACAGGTAATGAGTGGAGAACAGGTGGGCTTCTTAAAGAATACTAACAGGTCTGTGAGAGATGGAATTCTTACAGGTTGGTAGGTGATCAAATACTTATGTCATGCAATAAAATGCAAATTAATTACTTAAAAATCATACAATGTGATTTTCTGGATTTTTGTTTTAGATTCCGTCTTTCACAGTTGAAGTGTACCTATGATAAAAATTACAGACCTCTACATGCTTTGTAAGTAGGAAAACCTGCAAAATCGGCAGTGTATCAAATACTTGTTCTCCCCACTGTATGATTCAACACATTTCAGTCCAAACCTTTGAAGCAGTAGGCGTCATATCTGGAATACAGGTCTGGGTATCCCGTCTGGTTGTTGTGGGTGTATACTGTGTACACCCCTGCCTTCCCTGCACCACACGCCGCCCGGGGGTTGGTGATGGGGTACCGGACACTCCGGTCGATTAGCCAACCTGCGCGGCAATTATCCAAGCCTTGTCTCCAGGCGGCGTAGAGCTGGCCAGTAGAGGCCAGGGTAGCGTTCAGCTCCTGACAGTGAGACAGAGCACCGTCATAGGTGAAGCCATCACTGGAGCCAGCATGGAACACATCACCTAGAGAAGAGAGGACAGTCAGGTTAAGGGATGAGAGGATGGTGAGAAGAGGACAGTCAGGTTAACGGATGAGAGGATGGTGAGAAGAGGACAGTCAGGTTAAGGGATGAGAGTATGGTGAGAAGATAAGAGAAGACAGTCAGGTTAAGGGATGAGAGGATGGTGAGAAGAGAAGACAGTCAGGTTAAGGGATGAGAGGATGGTGAGAAGAGGACAGTCGGGTTAAGGGATGAGAGGATGGTGAAGAGGACAGTCAGGTTAAGGGATGAGAGGATGAAGAGAAGAGGACAGTCAGGTTAAGGGATGAGAGGATGGTGAGAAGAGGACAGTCAGGTTAAGGGATGAGAGGATGGTGAGAAGAGGACAGTTAGGTTAAGGGATGAGAGGATGAAGAGAAGAGAAGAGAAGACAGTCAGGTTAAGGGATGAGAGGATGGTGACAAGAGAAGAGAAGACAGTCAGGTTAAGGGATGAGAGGATGAAGAGAAGAGAAGACAGTCAGGTTAAGGGATGAGAGGATGAAGAGAAGAGAAGACAGTCAGGTTAAGGGATGAGAGGATGGTGAGAAGAGGACAGTCAGGTTAAGGGATGAGAGGATGGTGAGAAGAGGACAGTTAGGTTAAGGGATGAGAGGATGAAGAGAAGAGAAGAGAAGACAGTCAGGTTAAGGGATGAGAGGATGGTGACAAGAGAAGAGAAGACAGTCAGGTTAAGGGATGAGAGGATGAAGAGAAGAGAAGACAGTCAGGTTAAGGGATGAGAGGATGGTGAGAAGAGAAGACAGTCAGGTTAAGGGATGAGAGGATGGTGAGAAGAGGACAGTCGGGTTAAGGGATGAAAGGATGGTGAAGAGGACAGTCAGGTTAATGGATGAGAGGATGAAGAGAAGAGAAGAGGACAGTCAGGTTAAGGGATGAGAGGATGGTGAGAAGAGAAGAGAAGAGAGGACGTGGACAGTCGAGTCAGTGCTCAAAACAACTCCCACAGCGATGTGGTTTGTGATAAGTCAAACCTCTTTTTCAATTGCCATTAATTTCCCACATAGTTAAGACAGTGTAAATATAATAAACTAGCCCAACCTCTTGACTTATCTTTAAAGACTACTACTGCAATAGACAGACAAGAAATAGACACAAGGTATGACATCTCTGGGTTACAAAGTGATTCAAGAGCAATTTGAGTGAACAAAACCTAGTGTGTTTTCTCACCCCTGAGTCTGTCCACGTAGCAGTACACATCGTAGTGTTCGTCAGCGGGCCTCAGTCCATAGGTCCTCACTCCTGGTAAAGTCTCCAGATCCCCAGAGCACTTCTCCAGAGGAGACACGATGGGATACCTGTGCATGAAAACAACCTTTATTCACAGCCATGAATGGGAGTATAATGAAGAAGAAGATGGTTGTACTGATGGTAAGGAACAGTGACAAGGACTAGAAACAAGTACAGTATCTGTATGTGGTACAGGTGGCCGCCGGCTGGCAGCACCTTCATTGGGGAGGATGGCTCATAGTAATGGCTGGAATGGAATAAATGGAATGGAATGGTACAAATCAAACACATTTTTGATACCACTCCATTGAGTCCATTCCAGCCATTATTACGAGCCATCCTCCCCTCATCAGCCTCCTGTAGTTAGTATGTGTGTGTGTGTGTGTGTGTGTGTGTGTGTGTGTGTGTGTGTGTGTGTGTGTATGCATGTATTAATCTGTCTGTAGTTCTGTCTTTAAATATGTTTGTGTGCCCATGTATACAGACAAGTGTGTGTGTGTCTTCCTGCCTACCTGACGGTCTGATCCAGAAGCCAGCCTGCATCACACTGGTTGAGGCCGGCCTCATAGGCAGCCTGGAGCTGCTCTGGGGTGGCGATGGAGGCTCCAACACTCTGACAGGCCAGCTGGGCCTCCACGTAGGTGAAGGCATAGCGACTAGATCCAGCACGGTAGTGAAACACCACGCCTACAGATGGAGAGGTAATGATGCTGATATAATGTGGTTGATCTCATGCACCAAACACATTAATCACCACAGTGTGTTTTTATTCACAGTTTGTAATCATTCAGATTTTTTGATCAATTATTTGTTGTGTTCTTCAGAGAGTGCCGTAAAAACAACGTTGCAAATATCCTCTCACAGTCAACCAATAAAGCTTGTTAGTCTCCTCAGCAATGACTGCAATTCTTCTCTTTCCATTTCAACATGAAACACTCAGTAGTATTGAAAGTAGGGCTTGTACACTCAGTTGTTCCAGAAACAACTTTCCCAACACAGGGTCCCATGAAAAGTGACTAAGTTTGCTATTTACAGTCAAACCTAGCAGATATCCAGTCACTGACCTGTAGCAGAAAATACATATCCTGATCTGCTCACTTCGTCGATCTCACTCCCCACATCCGGCCTGGCCGTTACTCTCCCCACCACATCCACAACCAACTCTGTCACACTGGGCGGCTGTGGCAGGGGCAGCTCGGTGACACTGGGCGGCTGTGGTAGGGGCAGCTCGGTGACACTGGGCGGCTGTGGCAGCTCGGTGACACTGGGCGGCTGTGGCAGGGGCAGCTCGGTGACACTGGGCGGCTGTGGCAGGGGCAGCTCGGTGACACTGGGCGGCTGTGGCAGCTCGGTGACACTGGGCGGCTGTGGCAGGGGCAACTCAGTGCCGAAGGTGAAGTCCACACTAGTGGGTTTCTGGGTGGCCAGGTCCTCGCCCAGCGCCTCGCTCTCTGTGGTCATGTTCCTGAAGAACACCTCGGGAGGACCCTGGGTCACCGTGGCAACGCTCAGCACGCCGCTGCCCGCCTCGGTGGGCACCACCATGCCTGAGCCCTCCTCGTCCGTTTCTAGAGGAGACAGAAGAAAGGGTTCAGGCACGTGATTGTTGGGAACGGTTTCCAAAAGGAAACATGTGGTGAGAATGGTTGTTTACTGTTTCACTTAACACTGTTGTGATCCTGAACAAATTCAGCCATTTGACAAATATGAAACAATTAAACGCTTAAAAATATGACATAAATATGACACTAAAACGCACGCACACACACACACACACTTACAAATATGACACTAAAACGCACGCACACACACACACACACACACACACACTTACAAATATGACACTAAAACGCACACACACACGCTTACAAATATGACACTAAAACGGGCACACACACACGCTAACAAATATGACACTAAAACACACACACACGCTAACAAATATGACACTAAAAGGCACGCACACACACACTTACAAATATGACACTAAAACGCACGCACACACACACACACTTACAAATATGACACTAAAACGCACGCACACACACACACGCTTACAAATATGACACTAAAACGGGCACACACACACGCTAACAAATATGACACTAAAACACACACACACGCTAACAAATATGACACTAAAACGCACACACACGCTTACAAATATGACACTAAAACACACACACACGCTAACAAATATGACACTAAAACACACACACACGCTAACAAATATGACACAAAACACACACACACACTAACAAATATGACACTAAAACACACACACACGCTTACAAATATGACACTAAAACACACACACACGCTTACAAATATGACACTAAAACACACACACACGCTAACAAATATGACACTAAAACACACACACACACTAACAAATATGACACTAAAACACACACACACGCTAACAAATATGACACAAAACACACACACACACTAACAAATATGACACTAAAACACTTACCAATATGAAACATTAAATAATCTTGTGTCGGTAGGTTCATTCCAATGATAACACATTCCAGTCTATGGTTGATTCACAGTGTAACCTATCCTGGTTCTAGATCTGTTTGTGCTATATAGCCAACTCCTATAGGAGATGCCAAGACGACACAAACAGATCTGGGACCAGGCTAAATGCAACCTACCTGTGTAGCAGTAGGCATCATACCGGGATTCGGGGAGGGGGTACCCCGTCTGGTTGACGTGGAGGTACACGGTCCGTACCCCCAGCAGACCCCCTCCGCACTGCGGCCTCCGGACATTGATGGGGTAGCGGACGCTCCTGTCTCCTAGCCAGCCTGCATTGCACACATCCAGACCAGCCTGCCAGGCCAGGTACAGCTGTCCTGTGGTGGCCAACAGGGCCCCCTGCTTACTACACTGTTCCTCAGCCTCAGAGTAGGTGAACTTAGCCACAGAGCCAGAGTAGAACACACTGCCTGGGAGAGGAGAGTACAGGGGAGGATGGACGTAAGATAGTGTTCATGTTCAGTGTTACTTGAGGTTGATAGTTGTGTAGTTAAGAATATTTGAGTCAATGTAACTCATTTCATTGATTAAGGCAATCCACATTAATCACAATTAAAATGTTCACAATTTTCACATCAGTCAGAAAAAGGAGTCTGTGAAAACGACTGTATTCTCCAAAGTGAACATGTCCTGATCTCATCCTGTCACTCACTTATGAAAAAAAGATCAGGGATGTCTCCTTGGTTACCTGTCATCTTCTCGGCAAAACAGTACACGTCGTAAGTCTCGTTGACATCTCTCACTCCGTAGGTTCGCACCCCGGGGAACTCGTCTTTGTCGCCATAGCAATTCTCACGTGGATCATGGATTGGGTACCTTTCACAGAAAACAGAAATGAGTGCAAAATCCATACCAGTGCAGAGTGATAGGTCTACCTTGCAGAGAGATACTTTAAAGTGCTATCCTGTGGGGATCTGATGTATATCTCGTTGTATATGTTTTGATCCAAATACATTCTATTTAATTCAGTGTGTTGGTTTAAACACCTCCATTACAACATCAACATTCTGAGTGAATCAGTTGAGGCAGAGCCGTGTTAGTTTATTGATTCAATCGGAGCCTTTGTCTTCCTTCCTGGGTAACATATTATTTCAAACATATTTTTAAGGTTAAAAAGCTTTAAAAAGCTTCTTAGTCCCAGACTAGGCTTAATCTGTGTCCGGGAAACCGGTCCACTATTTTCCTCTAAACCTTCTAGTACTTCTGAGAAATCAACTAGAGGAGATTTATGGAATGAGGGCTTTCGTTCTGAGGTGTTGAAAAAAACGTACAGGTGAGATCAGAGAAAGGTAAACACAATCCTCTAGGTTTTTGCCAGGGATGGAAGGAGGGATGCATAGAGGACAAGAGAGGCTGTGTGTCAAGAGGAAGTGACATGTTCAGAGGCTCAGCTGTCAAACATTCTACAGGAAGTTCTGCATGGCAGACATCTGTGTTTAGACGAAGGATCAAACCAAATACTGACGTGAAAATGTAAACATTACATAAATGGACAATGTTGAAATACAAACCGTCAAGTATAACTCTATTTATAATTCCTATATGAAGTAAATGACCTCATGATGCTTAGAGAACTGTATGCACAGTCATTATAAACTGTTAAATAAAATATTTTAACTTATTTTCAAACATTGGATAGATTGCAGATCAGGGTTCAAAATTAGACCATTGTTGTCTTTCAAAGCATTCGATTGAGCCTAGTTGGAGTGCCAGATAGGTAAAGATTGCACTTTTGGGATTATTCCATTGGCTCCATTGTGTCAGGCAAGCTCACTCAAGCTCACTTAATATTTTAAAGAAAACAAACACTATTTGAAGACAAGCCTTATAGACTCCCTCCTTCACTTTGTTCTGAAATCAGTTCAGTTATTTCCAGTCACTTCATTCACTTCACTGCTTTTGGCACTGATCTGAAAACAGCAACTGATTTCAGATCAGTGCAGATGAAGGAGAGGGATATAGGCTGACCTGACAGTCTGGTCAGAGAGCCAGCCGGCATCACACTGGTGGAAGCCGTCATCGTACGCGGCCTGGAGCTGCTCTGGGGTCGCGATCACAGCACTGTTCTGGATACAGGCTGCCTTGGCCTTCTCAAAGGTCAGAGTGTAGCGTGTCGTGATGGCCCGGTAGTGAAACACGATACCTGGAGAGAGACAACAGTGTAACAGCGACAGAGCAGCCACTAATGCCTCCATAAAATAATTAGATCACTGCCTATCTGTGTGGCTTAAAGATACATGATTTATTTTGCTTCAAAGTTGTCTGTATGGTTCATATACAGTACATAGAGCAAATTATAGAATATCAACAACAACAAAAATACTCAAACCATATAAATCCTTAGTTTTAGGCAAATAACATTTTTAATGTCCTAAAATCAAAAGATCAAAGAAACTCACGTGTGTACAGGGGTAGCTTTAAGCACCAACTTTGTTTACAAAGAGAGCAATATCCAAAGATGAATTCCTTGGCAACAAGCAGTCGTCACACTCCCACTACCCTCTGTCCCTACCTTGAACCAGGACGTCCACAGTGTCATGGTTGTCCTCAATGCCATGCTGGACCTCACATCGGTAGGTGCCGGTGTCGTTGGACCTCAACTCTGTGATCTTGATGCTGGCGTCAGTGGGGGTCTGGGGGTAGCCCACCATGTGGACCCGGTCCAGATAGTCCTCCTCCACCTTGACCTCTCCGTCCATGGCCACCAGGATGACAGAGACACGCTCCTTGGTGATGCGGCTCCATTTGATGCGGTGAGACAGGGGGGCAATGGTGGGGGCGCCGGGGTCGTGGACGGTGTGGTCCTGGAAGTAGGGTTAAAGTTCAAGTTTATTAGAAAAACATAATTATATTACAATACAATATTAAATACTATTTTTATGTTGATGACCACTCTGAAATAAAACAAGTCACATAATGGTGGAACTACAATGGGGTTTCTTATCATGGAACTTTGTATCACTGTAACTTATTGAACTGCAGTCCTGTCTAACTGAGTTTTTTCTCCTCACCAGGACTCAAATATGTGAAAAGAGTTGATACATAAAACAGTATTATGAGAAACATGAAAACAAGTCAAAACAAAGTGGAGGGAGTTAAAACAGTGAAGGGAGTTAAAACAGTGAAGGGAGTTAAAACAGTGGTGGGAGTTAAAACAGTAAAGGGAGTTAAAACAGTGGAGAGAGTTAAAACAGTGGAGGGAGTTAAAACAGTGAAGGGAGTTAAAACAGTGGAGGGAGTTAAAACAGTGGAGGGAGTTAAAACAGTGAAGGGAGTTAAAACAGTGGAGGGAGTTAAAACAGTGAAAGGAGTTAAAACAGTGAAGGGAGTTAAAACAGTGGAGGGAGTTAAAATAGTGAAGGGAGTTAAAAGAGTGGAGGGAGTTAAAACAGTGGAGAACGTTTAAACAGTGAAGGGAGTTAAAATAGTGAAGGGTGTTAAAACAGTGGAGGGAGTTAAAACAGTGGAGGGAGTTAAAACAGTGGAGGGAGTTAAAATAGTGAAGGAAGTTAAAACAGTGAAGGGAGTTAAAACAGTGAAGGGAGTTAAAACAGTGGAGGGAGTTAAAACTGTGGAGAGAGTTAAAACAGTGGAGGGAGTTAAAATAGTGAAGGAAGTTAAAACAGTGAAGGGAGTTAAAACAGTGAAGGGAGTTAAAACAGTGGAGGGAGTTAAAACAGTGAAGGGAGTTAAAACAGTGGAGGGAGTTAAAATAGTGAAGGGAGTTAAAACAGTGGAGGGAGTTAAAACAGTGGAGGGAGTTAAAACAGTGGAGGGAGTTAAAACAGTGGAGGGAGTTAAAACAGTGGAGGGAGTTAAAACAGTGAAGGGAGTTAAAACAGTGAAGGGAGTTAAAACAGTGAAGGGAGTTAAAACAGTGGAGGGAGTTAAAACTGTGGAGGGAGTTAAAACAGTGGAGGGAGTTAAAACAGTGAAGGGAGTTAAAACAGTGGAGGGAGTTAAAACAGTGGAGAGTTAAAACAGTGAAGGGAGTTAAAACAGTGAAGGGAGTTAAAACAGTGGAGGGAGGGTCCCTGAAACAGGAGATAGTAATCTTGTTAATTTTAAATGAAAAAATAAAAAATAATATGATATGTATTGCTAAATCCAACATCCTTATTTCTCATAACTGTGTAGTATTGATATTGGTGCCAGGCCGACCCACCTGGAAGTAACAGGGTAGTACCAAGGTGCTGCCCAGTAGAGGGCGCTGAGGCAGCTCCAGGGGGACGCTCACACTCAGTGTGTCCTCAGGGTCTGGAGGGGAAGAGGGCAGAGAGATGGACACACACATATATATATATATATATATATATATATATATATAAACACACAATGATTAGCAACCAGACACAGGTAAAGACACAGTCACACGAACACACAAAAGCCATGTAACCAGACACAGATAAATATGTCATTTCATATGCACTGTATAGTGAGGAGTAATATGTCCACATACCCAGAAAGGAGTGCTGCTCATAGCTGCTGATTTGCTGATAATTGTTGAATGTTGCCGAGGTGATGGACAGACAAACACAAAGTAATACAATCCACCTGGTCATAGTTTACCTGAAATCAAAAGAAGAAACGCTGACTATGCACCCTAGGAAGTTTTCTGTTACATTGTAGTTTAAGGTTAATGTTATTCAAAGGCATTGATTGGCCTAAATTCATGCAAATTCATTAAAAGACCTTAAAATCAAAGACAGACCAGTTCTGTCTAAGAATGTCGACCATTAAGGATCACTTCCACACAAACCCTCTGTACCTCTCCTGGCCTCTGACTTCTACTAGAATGCCTTGTTAATGTAACTAGAGTCACTCATGCTGCCTCAGGTTCTGGCCCCAGTCCACTGACTACATCTACAATAGATCATCATAATACAATAGTAATACAGTGCATTCAGAATGTATTCAGATCCCTTGACGTTTTCCACATTTTGTTACGTTACAGCCTTATTCTAAAGTGGATTAAATCGTTTTTTGAACCTCATCAACCTCCACACAATACCCCATAATGACAAAGCAAAAGCAGGTTTTTAGACATTTTTGCAAATGTATAATTTTTTAAAACATAAGTATTCAGACCCTTTACTAAGTACTTTGTTGAAGCACCTTTGGCAGCGATTACAGCCTCGAGTCTTCTTGGGTATGACGCTACAAGCTTGACCCACCTGTATTTGGGGAGTTTCTCCCATTCTTCTCTGCAGATCCTCTCATACTCTCTGTCAGGTTGGATGGGGAGTGTCGCTGCACAGCTATTTTAAGGTCACTCCAGAGATGTTCGATCGGGTTGAAGTGCAGGTTCTGGCTGGGCCACTCAAGGACATTCATCGACTCTCTGTACTTTGCTCCGTTCATCTTTCCCTCAATCCTGACTAGTTTCCGAGTCCCTGCCAGTGAAAAACATCCCGTTGGTTTCATCAGACCAGAGAATCTTGTTTCTCATGGTCGGAGAGTCTTTAGGTGCCTTTTGTAAAACTCGAAGTGGGCTGTCATGTGCCTTTTAATGAGGAGTGGCTTCCGTCTGGCCACTCTACCATAAAGTCCTGATTGGTGGAGTGCTGCAGAGATGGTTGTCCTTCTGGAAGGTTCTCCCATCTCTGCAGAATAACTTTTGGAGCTCCATCTGGTTCTTGGTCACATCCCTGACCAAGGCACTTCTCCCCGGATTGCTCAGTTTGGCCGGGCAGCCAGCTTTAGGAAGAGTCTTGGTGCTTCCAAACTTCTTCCATTTAGGAATAATGGAGGCCACTATGTTGTTGGGGACCTTTGATGCTGCTGACATTTTTTGGTACCCTTCTCCAGATCTGTGCCTCGACACAATCCTGTCTCGAAGCTCTACGGACAATTCGTCCAAACTCAAGTCTTGGTTTTTGCTCTGACATACACTGTCAACTGTGGGCTAATATAGACAGGTGTGTGCCTTTCCAAATCATGTCCAATCAATTACATTTACCACAGTTGGATTCCTATCAAGTTGTAGAAACATCTCAAGGATGATTCATGGAAACAGGATGCACCTGAGCTCAATATCAGGTCAAAGGGTCTGAATACTTATCTATTTATTTTTAATACATTTGCAAAAATTTCGACAAACCTGTTTTTGCTTTGTCATTATGAGGTATTGTGTGTAGATTGATGAGCATTTGTTTTTATTCATCCATTTTAGAATAAGGCTGTAACGTAACAAAATGTGTAAAAAGGTCAAGGTGTCTGAACACTTTCCAAATGCACTGTATATGCCATTTAGCAGACACTTATGGAAAGTAACTTACAGTCATGCGTGCATAACCTTTATGTACGGATAGTATCGAATCCACTATCCTAGCGTTGGAAGAGCCATGCTCTACCAACTGAGCTACAGAGGCCCACACATTTGTGAACTAGTTTCCCAACTCCTCCCAAACAAACCCATTACCTCAGAGGTGCCTGTGTGGAAGGCATGTACAGTACACCATTATACTTGCAGTAAATCCAGTCCTGTTTTTTAAAATCCATTTTTAGACCAGTTCAATCTGGACATTAATGACATCAGAATGAATGAAGCAATGAAACGGCGTCCTCTACTACTAGCTTCACTGAGAAACACTTTCATTACGTAGGTTGTATCAAAACTACACAATGAATTATGATTGAATTAGAAGCACAAAGGGCTATATTGTTAGAGTGAATGAATGGCTATAGTTTAACAACTGTGTACATAAAGTTACAGTGGCCTATTCGTTGCAGCCAACTTTAAACAAGGGCTGGATGGATGAAGCCCCCCCCCCCCCCCCTCCCTGCCTGAAGCTCAGTTACACCCCCGATGAACTCTCCCCAGTTTTCATAGAAATAAAATAAGCATATAAGTCATCCTTGTATGAAATTCAACCACATGAATATACTGTAAAAAATCAAAAAGCAATAGTATTTGTGACAGTATAAAGTTAGAAGGTGAATTGTTTAGGCAAAGGCATTGTAACATCAGTATTGATACTGCTACAAGTAAGGGCTAATAATACCATGATAATATCAACATCCTGTAATTCTGCATGTAATTCAAAGAGTTTGATATGTGGTAAGTGTTATATGCGTTACTGTTGCAACTCCAAGCTCATGAAATAAAGCATTACAAATGTCACTCCTCATCTCACACAGCAGTCCGTTCTGTTGTTAACGCCTCGATCACACCGAAAGCCTCTTTGTACAAAATAGTACGCAGCATCATCTGATATGTGTGAAACATAAGTTCAACATTCAACATACAGTTTAATGCATATGTTCAATAGATCCAACATATGCAGCACACAGAACGCACTGCACCTGCCTCTGCAACACAACGCTGCAAGGCAAACACAGAGTTCCATTGGAAATGAATGTATTTCTGGTGTACCAAAACGCAATAACGCTGTCAGTGTGGTGGAGGCGTAAAACACAAACCTCTAAACAGGAGGGAGGGGGTGGCCAGGGACGAAAGCGGTCAACAGAAATGCTTAGTAACATCCTCAGATATATAGACATGTACTCACACTCATACACAACCTCCCTGTTCTCCCACCATGAACAAAGAGCTACTCAGTTATTTCAGAAGTAAATGTTCAGGTTTGGTGTTATTGCGTTGGAGCTCGATTCTGTTACTTCTGAGTAACAGCCCCTCCCTTCTCTTTAAGTAAAGACTACAACTTTTCTGAAGAGAGAGAGGGGAGGTGGCTTCTTGCTCAAAACTTCCAATACCCGACCAGGGTGAATTTCCCAGAGTAGGATCAATGGAGGCTGTTGGAAGGAAGGAGAAATGGGGAGTGGGGAGGAGAGGCTCATCATAATGGCTGGAAAGTAATGAATGCAACGGTAACAAACACATGGACCAATAAAATATGAGTTTGGTAAACCCAGAGCAGTTATAGTTTTGTCTTTCATGATCTGGTCAGTACATAAGTCTGACTAGAATAGCAGTGTGTGTGGGTCTGTGTGTGTGCGTGGTTGTGTGTGTGTGTACACGTGTTTGCGTGTGTGTGCGTGCATGCTTGTCTGTGTGAGTGCATATGTGTGTGCATGCATGTCTCACCGAGGTTCAGTCCCTCACTGATCTAAGTATATAATGATGTATTTTCTATTTATATTTTTTATTCAGAATATGGTTCCTGGTTTAGGGCCATTTGGACCAGGTCACTTTTGCTAAATAGATTTTATCTCAACAATAGAAACCTGAATATAAAGGTTAAATAACTCAATATAAACCAAATCTAGTGGCAAGCGATGGTGATCTAATCTCTCATGTCATCTTCAACAGTAGTTTATTTGGTTCTGGCTGCCGAGACTAATGGTAATGAAATAATCACAGTTGTTCTCTTGATGGGATGTGACCAGTAAATGAGCCATGACAGTAAGTCTTCATCCCAAATGATACCCTATCCCCTTTATAGTGCACTACTTTTGACCAGGTCCCATAGGGCTCTTGTCAAAATAAATGCACTATATAGGGAATAGGGTGCCATGTGGGATGCACCCTAAGACTCTAACCTAACACTGGGGTCACTGTGAGCAACATGCTATTCCCAGACCATGCCGGATGGTTACACCCACTAACACAGCATGTTTCCCACACTTATCCTAACATAAGAAGAAGACAGGGTACTGATTCTATCTATAGCGGGTTACAGGTGGGGGGCTATATTAGATCTGGGACAATAAACTGAAAATGATCCATAACCGACCAGACAGAACACTCTAATCGCAGGCATTTTGCTGATATTCTTCATTACCATAAGTAGCCTATACTAGAGAAATGTGAAGTTTTAAATGAAATAAGTTTGATAATATGTGTGATTGTTAATGGGACAATTGATGGATAAAACCATCAAACTAGTAGTAAAAAATGATGGTGTACATTAATGTTATTTCCTTAATGTTCCATCTTTTCTGAGTACCTAACTGTGTTTACCCCCTTGTGTGAAGATAGCCATAACATAACAGCATGAAACCATTTCAGATCTTGTGTGAAGATAGCCATAACATAACAGCATGAAACCATTTCAGATCTTGTGTGAAGATAGCCATAACATAACAGCATGAAACCATTTCAGATCTTGTGTGAAGATAGCCATAACATAACAGCATGAAACCATTTCAGATCTTGTGTGAAGATAGCCATAACATAACAGCATGAAACCATTTCAGATCTTGTGTGAAGATAGCCATAACATAACAGCATGAAACCATTTCAGATCTTGTGTGAAGATAGCCATAACATAACAGCATGAAACCATTTCAGATCTTGTGTGAAGATAGCCATAACATAACAGCATGAAACCATTTCAGATATTGTGAGAAGATACTCCTAACAGCATGAAGCCATTTCAGATATTGTGTGAAGATAGCCATAACATAACAGCATGAAACCATTTCAGATCTTGTGTGAAGATAGTCATAACATAACAGCATGAAGCCATTTCAGATCTTGTGTGAGCTTACATTCATATTTTTCATCCTTGATCTCCAGTTACAGCATTGTGCATATACATAGTTAATACTGTGTACAAAAATATCTGGGTTGATTGTTGTGAGTCAGCATAGACTCTGAATGGAAAGCGTAGACACAGAATACAATTATTCAGTTATTCCTGTATAGTTACAGAGGTATAAATCAACGTAAAGCGTCAAGTCAACTGTCACACTGCCTTAAACAACAAACATCAGATCAATAACTCTCCCTTCAACACCCAAGCCTGATTAAGTAATAATACATTAGACCTGAGCAGGACAGGAAGAATCCCAGTACTGGACCAGTGTCCTGGGATAACCTCTCAGCAGGACAGGAAGAATCCCAGTACTGGACCAGTGTCCTGGGATAACCTCTCAGTAGGACAGGAAGAATCCCAGTACTGGACCAGTGTCCTGGGATAACCTCTCAGCAGGACAGGAAGAATCCCAGTACTGGACCAGTGTCCTGGAGTAACCTCTCAGCAGGACAGGAAGAATCCCAGTATTGGACCAGTGTCCTGGGATAACCTCTCAGCAGGACAGGAAGAATCCCAGTACTGGACCAGTGTCCTGGGATAACCTCTCAGCAGGACAGGAAGAATCCCAATATTGGACCAGTGTCCTGGGATAACCTCTCAACAGGACAGGAAGAATCCCAGTACTGGACCAGTGTCCTGGGATAACCTCTCAGCAGGACAGGAAGAATCCCAGTATTGGACCAGTGTCCTGAGATAACCTCTCAGCAGGACAGGAATAATCCCAGTACAGGACCAGTGTCCTGGGATAACCTCTCAGCAGGACAGGAAGAATCCCAGCATTGGACCAGTGTCCTGGGATAACCTCTCAGGAGGAAATAAATAATCCCCGTACTGGACCAGTGTCCTGGGATAACCTCTCAGCAGGACAGGAAGAATCCCAGTATTGGACCAGTGTCCTGGGATAACCTCTCAGCAGGACAGGAAAAATCCCAGTATTAGACCACTGTCCTGGGATAACCTCCCAGGAGGACAGCCAAGATTTGTCCAGTAGAGAGGTAAAGAGGGATCCCACTCTGGCAGAGCCCATGGATTCTGCACGTCCCTGCAAATTCTACTGTGACATGATGATACATGTGGTGCGGAGGAGTTCTAAGAGACACTATGGGACAGTAGTGCAAGAGGCTGATCTAGCGGTATCACTGACACCTCCAAACCACATACAGCCCCTAGAGATGAGGGTTCAATGCATTAGTCCACCTCAACCTTTCAGCCTTCTCAACTATCTCCCTGTCTCAAACCCTGTCTAACATCCCCCATTAAGTTAGGTAACTACTGTCTCTATTCTCCCTCTATGATCTAATACAGTACGTGCAAAAAGAGGCAGGGTCATCATATAAGCTCCATCATTCTAGAAAAACTTGAGCTGCATAACAATGAAATCATTGTTTAACATATTGCTGGCTTCCTTGAATCAGTGTAGTAGGGTCAATATGAAGAGAATAGCTGTTTTCAATACTGTCAAACCCCATAAACTTTAACAGAATCAGACATCTAAAAATCAACCACTAGCAAAGAGTTAATAACTGGTACGTGCATGGAAAGACATAGCCAACCCTGGAATCAAGGTTCAAACCTGGCAGGGCCAGGGCTTTTCAGGCGAACAGGGACTAAAAACGTTTTGTTTGGAGAAAAAAAGTGACAGTTCATTAGCCGCCAGGTTATTTGAGCGCCGTGCTAACAGCTAACCCCCACAGTGTTTCCATTGAGCTGGTGTGGTACGGTCTATTCCCGGTGAGGCTGGGGCCCATAAGACCCGGTCTGTTCCCCCTGAAGCTGGTATTATAGGAGCTCTGACAACATTAGGCCCAATGTAAACACTTGGAGGCCTTTTCCATTCCACTGAGAGACCAGTGGCAGGGTAACACTGCTCACATTCAGGTAGAGAGGTTAGCTAGCAGTGTAAGACATGATGGCAGCAGTTAGGGTCCATAGCTAATGGAAGTGATGGCTACTGCTGACTAACACACTGATTGGATCAGAGCTCTCATCGTGAATATAGGATTTTGAAAGCGAGAGGGACACATCTTTTGTAAATTAGAATCGAACAGAAACCACATTAGAGAGCATTTTGTCAATTCATTTGGCGTTTGTGTCGATGATGACTGCTTGGACATTGACGAGCATTGGCACAGCAGTGTCCATCATTGGTGAAACTCATGACAGTGTTCAAGCTTTGGCATCATGGAGGCAAATCTGCAGGTACCAGGCAAGGTTAGCTTATACTCATCCCATTATAGGCTCTTTGCACTGTTACCTGTTTCACACCATCATGGAGACTTGAACCAGGTTCAGCTCAGTAGTGTGGAACAGGAACAAGGCATAGACACTATCAGCATGGTATTATGTCCTACACCTTCATCATTATGCCAAGAGGTCTGAATGCCTGGAACAAAGTCACTCATTAGGCATCCAGAAGAGGACTGGACAGTGGACACCCCTCAAAGCATGGTTCCTCTCTAGGTTTCTTCCTAGGTTACTGACTTCTAGGGAGTTTTTTCCTAGCCACTGTGCTTCTGCCTCTGCATTGCTTGCTCATTGGGGTTTTAGGCTGGGTATCTGTAAAGCACTTTGTAATTTTGACAACTGCTGATGTAAAAAGGATAGGTGATGTACTAGGTCAATACAGAATACCCCTTCTTTCAGAAAGCGTGTACCAACGCTTCACTCTTGTAAGTCCCTTGTGTCCATACTGATGGGACATGCTTTGGATGGCTGCACCGAGGTGCCATCCCACTTCTGACACCAATGTGGTGAATAGCCCTGACTGGGACTCATCTACAGGTCAATCTGACTGTCAGTCCCAACACCTTAAAAGTTACACTAAGAGGTCCAAACCTCTTGACGAGGTCGCTAGCTAGGCTAACTGTTAGGTGGGGCTGAGGTGAGGGAAGTGGACTAGATTAATTTATCTATCACATTTAGGGTTGGCAGTAGCCTCGAGGTTAGCGTGTTGGGCCACTAACCGAAAGGTTGCTGATTCAAATAACAGAGCTGACAAGGAGAAAAACATATAAATCTGTTGCTGTGCCCTTGAGCAAGGCTCTTAACCTTAGTTGCTCCAGGGGTACTGTACAATGGCATCCCTGGCTGTGACCCCACTCCCTCAGGGTGTCTCAGGGGGGGTTGGGATATGCAAAAAATCACATTCCCATTACACATTTGTGTGTAACAGGACAAATATAAGCACCCCCCCAAAATACTATTATGTTATAATAGTACTTTCGGCACACCGAAAATCTCCCCCCTTCTAATTTCCTTAATTTTGTGGCTAGAGTCAAATAGATTCTGTGGCACACATCAGATTCAAATACTTTCTATAGAACAAACTTCATAGGCAACCGAAATGAATAATGAATGTATGTGTGTTATATTAAACATAGAGGAGGGAGTAGGGCGGCATCTTTACAGATAGCTAATGTGTAGATTAGTCTTGGTTAGGAGGTTGCATTATCGGCACGCACGATTTGCGCGTCATTTTAGGTAGTGTGAAGATGATTAATTATGTGCGCTCGTGGACAATACACTACAGCACAAAGCTAAGTTTGCAATTTGATAACCCCGAACCAAATAATTACGTTTTGTTCACCTGTAGAAATGCAGACTCTCTCCGCGATCCGTCAGCTCAAAGATAAAAACTGCACCTGCAGAAAAAGTAAATTATTCTGGAATTCTTATTTATTCGAGGAACGTTTATTCTCAGTGAGTTTTCTGTCGTAAATGTTTCTTGTCCCGTTGATGGTCGCGTGTACCAGTTTAAAATCCCAGTGACAGCCCACGAGCGGTAGAGGACGATGGGCCGCGCGAGTGTGGAGAGCGAAAAGAATCCACTTTCACACCCGGAGCAGGTTTAGCTGTAACAAACCTGGAAGGGGAGGGGGGGGGGGGTGATGTAGTGAGTGAAGGGGAGGATGTAGAAAACATATTCAAACTTGCTACCTCATGACACCAAACTCTTGTTCCCAGTGAAATTAGGTAACGGCAAGACACAAGTCAAATGATCCAGATAGGTCAAATGACATAAGTTACATGATTTATTCATATAGGCCTAGTCATATTTCCATACCATTTGTTTTGGCCATAGCATTTCAAAGACTTGAAGGTATCAACTTCAGAGGCAACCACCTGAATTAACCTAGTTTAGAGGGCACCAACCCACTGATTATATTTTGGTCAACTGACTCCTTATGATGAGGAATTGTCACCATAGTAGGCCTATTCATATTTGTTCTCAGTAAACCATCTGGGTTTGTAAAATGGAGAAAAAAACTATGTCATCTCTTGGGTGCATGGAAAAGGGCACTGCTTGGAATGGTTGGATGATGTTTCTGGGAACCCAATTCATTTTGGCAGCTACAGAAGTCAATGATGGATTATGTATGTGGTGTACTGTACATAGTGCTACAGTTATAGCTCTGTTGCCTCTTATGTATAGCAGAAACATGTATCTTGTGTCCCCTTCTCTCTATTATGTCATTCCTCTCAGCATAAATGAGGTGAAAGGTCAAACTCCGGCCTAATGTGACTAAATCACCCACTTCCCTTTTTCTCGCTGTTTCTCATTACTCATATCTTGTTTCACAGGGGTATCAAAATGGATCCCAACGTGCTGATAAAAGAGTAGAAAAACCCTTTCAGGTCCAGACTCCCTCCTGTGGCACCACTGAATGCTCACTGGGGCAGGAAATAGCAACACATGCAATTACAAAAAATGACACGTTATGGAATTTTGTTTAAGTGAAGATTTATCCACCGAATCAAATCAAATCAAATGTATTTATAAAGCCCTTCGTACATCAGCTGATATCTCAAAGTGCTGTACAGAAACCCAGCCTAAAACCCCAAACAGCAAGCAATGCAGGTGTAGAAGCACGGTGGCTAGGAAAAACTCCCTAGAAAGGCCAAAACCTAGGAAGAAACCTAGAGAGGAACCAGGCTATGTGGGGTGGCCAGTCCTCTTCTGGATGTGCCGGGTGGAGATTATAACAGAACATGGCCAAGATGTTCAAATGTTCATAAATGACCAGCATGGTCGAATAATAATAAGGCAGAACAGTTGAAACTGGAGCAGCAGCACGGTCAGGTGGACTGGGGACAGCAAGGAGTCATCATGTCAGGTAGTCCTGGGGCATGGTCCTAGGGCTCAGGTCCTCCGAGAGAGAGAAAGAAAGAGAGAAGGAGAGAATTAGAGAACGCACACTTAGATTCACGCAGGACACCGAATAGGACAGGAGAAGTACTCCAGATATAACAAACTGACCCCAGACCCCCGACACATAAACTACTGCAGCATAAATACTGGAGGCTGAGACAGGAGGGGTCAGGAGACACTGTGGCCCCGTCCGAGGACACCCCCGGACAGGGCCAAACAGGAAGGATATAACCCCACCCACTTTGCCAAAGCACAGCCCCCACACCACTAGAGGGATATCTTCAACCACCAACTTACCATCCTGAGACAAGGCTGAGTATAGCCCACAAAGATCTCCGCCACGGCACAACCCAAGGGGGGGGGGGGGGGGGGGGGGCGCCAACCCAGACAGGATGACCACATCAGTGAATCAACCCACTCAGGTGACGCACCCCTTCCAGGGACGGCATGGGAGAGCCCCAGTATGCCAGTGACTCAGCCCCTGTAATAGGGTTAGAGGCAGAGAATCCCAGTGGAAAGAGGGGAACCTGCCAGGCAGAGACAGCAAGGGCGGTTCGTTGCTCCAGAGCCTTTCCGTTCACCTTCCCACTCCTGGGCCAGACTACACTCAATCATATGACCCACTGAAGAGATGAGTCTTCAGTAAAGACTTAAAGGTTGAGACCGAGTTTGCGTCTCTGACATGGGTAGGCAGACCGTTCCATAAAAATGGAGCTCTATAGGAGAAAGCCCTGCCTCCAGCTGTTTGCTTAGAAATTCTAGGGACAATTAGGAGGCCTGCGTCTTGTGACCGTAGCGTACGTGTAGGTATGTACGGCAGGACCAAATCAGAGAGATAGGAAGCATTCTGTCTGGTCTTAATTGTTATGCTGATAATAGATTGCATTCAATAATGGACTTGACTTATTGACCATTGTATTGTATTGGAGAAAATGGCCTGTGAAAGGAGTACATTTACATTCTTATTTCTTGTGTGCAAAATGGATCAATTTTATTATGTGGCAGCTTCATCCTTTGTCCTCCATCCACGGTTATTCTGTTACTGTCTTTTGCTCTCATTAATTCTCTTAACCTTCATAGTTGCTGGCAAGTCTAACACAGAGGACCCTGTCCAATTAGGTTTCTGACTCCAAAGGAAGCAGCCTCTACATTGCCAGCCATCCCAACAACCCACAGGGTGTGTCATGTTCATGTATGACTGAGGCCGTGTAAGGGAACAGCGTTTCCTGCCCCACCCGCTTACCTGCTCTTTCCTCCTGCTGCCCTTTCTGGAAGAAAGCATCCCAGAAGAGGAGGTGAAGGGAGTCAAGGGATGCAGGAATGGGGGGAATGTTGAATGTGACTTAAGGTTTGGGGAGCGGTGTGTTTGGCCGATCTGTCTCACATGTGTTTAAGCTGAACAGTGTAACTGAAGTGCCTGGAGACAACTTCGTAAGGGGCGGTTCTGGTATCCCACAGCGGGCCTGTATGTCCACACTGTGTCACCAATCCAAGGGACAGACTTAGATTTCCTCCAATACAATGTTCACATCAGAACATAAAAGGAAGAGCTGAATGCACAAATAAAAGGAATAACAGGAAAAGACAACACCTGCATTTACAATAATTCAATGAGATTTAGGTTTCTGTGTCATCTGCTCTGATTATGTTTTACCAACACAGTTCACTGTGACTCAAATGCTTAATGTGACCCCTTACTACTACAGGTATTTTCCTGTAGTATTCACTAATGAACAGTGTAGCAGATGGGGATGTGTGAAACTCAGTGTTGCTGCTTGTGCCATTGAAGAAGACCTTTTATAGTCGGAATGCTTCAGGAGGGCGGTTACGTGTGTTTGCAAGTCTGAGTTCGAGTCTCGCTATGAGCCGATTAGGGGAGGTACTACTTGCTAAGCATGCAGCGTGACATCCTTTACAAAAGCAAAACGCCAAGGGACTAGCTCTAACCGTAACCGGTCATACTGAAAGTAGGCATATTTTGAAATGATAAACCGGGTGGTTCGATCCCTGAATGCTGATTGGCTGACAGCCGTGGTATATCCGACCGTATACCACGGGTATGCCAAAACATTTATTTGTATTGCTCTAATTACATTGGTAACCAGTTTATAATAGCAATAAGGTACCTCTGGGGTTTGTGATATATGGCCAATATACCATAGCAAAGGCCTGTATCCAGGCACTCCACGTTGCATTGTACTTAAGAACAGCCCTTAGCCATGGTATATTGGCCATATACCACACCCCCTTGGGCCTTATTTCTTAAATACACCCTCTACGGTGACATTTTACTCTTCTTAACAGTTTGTGCGAAATGCTCTGACTTGAATCACTCACTTCTGTGCAATGTTTGTGTTTTACCCTTAGAACAAACCAGGCAACCTTTCTGTCCAAACAGTACCGTAAACCTCATTATAATCTCACACTCTTATTACATTTGAACGTTTTCTTCAACAATGTATGCTATAAGGTTGTAAGGAGGTGATTATTTAACTGGAGTTTAGTAAACTGAGCAATACATAAATAAACGTCTAATTATATGGCACATTGTTGAAGTAATGTTTCTCAATGAAATCATGCTGCCAGATGTGAATGTGGTTTTAGGTCTATGGTCATTTTTGCACTTTGCAAAATGCTTTTCCACTATAAAAATGTTGCCCATCAGCTGTTATTGTTCGGGCTGGGGGCTCAATTACTTCAGGTCTCAGGAACTGGGCCGTCAGTGCTCGACCTTAAGCTAGGTACGACTAACTGACCTTAGCTACAGTTGCATTATTCACATTTTCCATGTGCTGTAAATGGACTAGTCATATGTACATTTATATCATGTTGTAATTGGAATATTAGTCAGAGTTGTGGGCAAACCGACACTTTAGGAAAAGTGAGGTGGAAATACACAGTTGAGGACAGGTGATGGTTAGAACCAGCTGACTCAGACGGAGGAATAATGTGCTCACCTCTTAAAAGCAGTGCTACACCTGGAAACAACACCAAGTCCTCACAAACTGTTTTATAACTGAAAACCCTGCCTGTTGTCAATGGGTATAATATAAACCGTGAGGTCATCCCAAAGGATTGTGATGACCATGAACTTAAAAGGCTACAACGAGACCCCTTCCTCTAGACTGTAGATGAAGTCACAGTAACCGCCATTACTTTCCTTTCAATTACGGACATATACTGCACTGGGATTAACTATGTTTTAATAACATAATTAGTCCAGAGTGGAGAGGCATAGCCACGTAACACACTGTTTTTACATCATGTGTTCCACATGTAACCCTGTTTTAGGAACTGTTGAGAGAAACACATTGCATAGAGGCAAATCAGGTCAATGTCCTGCACTCTTAGAACAAAAGGTGCTATCTAGAACCTAATTGGGTTCTTCGGCTGTCCCCGTAGGATAACCCTTTGAGGAACCCGTTTTGGTTCCATGTAGAAGCTTTTTCCAAGGAACTTGGAACTAAAAAGGGTTCTACCTGGAATCAAATGGTGCTTTTATGGGGACAGCCGAAGAACCCTATGGAACCCTTTGTCTAACTGTATACCCGATACTATAGTAGTGGAAGAAAATCCTAAAGATGATATTTACCCCAGGCCCTGACAGAACAGGTCTCCTATCTGTTACTATCAGCCATAGAGTCAGTCACTGATCAGATAGACAGATAGAGGAGTTTGTTGTAACAGAGTTGACACAGGGTTGATTGACGAGGCAGCTTCAGATGAAACCCTTTGGGACCAGTGGACATTTCCCCTCATTCAGAAGCTCTTTTCACTGCAAAATACCACGTTCTTCAGAGCCACCAGGCAGCCTTGCTGAGCAGGAGAGAAGAACACACAAAGCTCCCTCACAAGCCCCTCTGGTACAGTGAGTACAGTAAATCAGACCAGTTTGTCATTCCCTCCCCTCCCCTCCTCTCTCTCTCTCTTTCTCTGTCTCTCTCTTTCCCCCTTACTCGCTCTCACCTTCTCTCTAATTTCTCTCTCATACCTACTGCCCCTCTCTCCTGTGCTGTTTGCTTTACTGTCTGGAAAGCAAGGTTGGAGAGGAAACGAACTCAACTGAAATATTATGGAATTATGTTAATGGTTTAAACCACAACAGTCAGACCTTTCAGTTGAATTAAGGCTCAGCAGGCACGCCTCGTGTGGACTTTGGCTTTGTTAAGTGACACCTTCTTGGGAGAAGCTATACGTTTTAGTGGTAGACAGAACATATTGACAGTGATTCAAACCACAGTTGGTACAGTCGCTTGTTGTCAATACTGCACGGTTTATGAACAAGTAGATCTATCTGCTGTCGTTGAGTATATGTAGTCTTCTACCACTAATATAATTTCAATAGGGCAGATGTTCCTTCCCTGGGTCTCCAGTGGTCCATCCATGATTTGTATGTAGTACATTAGACTAGTCCAATCCCAGTTCAGGGCTGGTGACCCACACTGGTGTGATTCGTAAACTGGCCTCATGTGGCGTACAGGAGACACAGGCTAAAACCCAGTCAGTCACATTGGTAATTTTTTTTTTTTTTCACCTTTATTTAACCAGGTAGGCTAGTTGAGGACAAGTTCTCATTTACAATTGCGACCTGGCCAAGATAAAGCAAAGCAGTTTGACACATACAACAACACAGTTACACGTGGAATAAAACAAACATACAGTCAATAATACAGTAGAAACAAGTCTATATACAGATGTGAGCAAATGAGGTGAGATAAGGGAGGTAAAGGCAAAAAAAAGGCCATGGTGGCAAAGTAAATACAATATAGCAAGTAAAACACTGGAATGGTAGATTTGCAGTGGAAGAATGTGCAAAGTAGAAATCAAAATAATGGGGTGCAAAGGAGCAAAATAAATAAATAAAATAAATACAGTAGGGAAAGAGGTAGTTGTTTGGGCTAAATTATAGGTGGGCTATGTACAGGTGCAGTAATCTGTGAGCTGCTCTGACAGCTGGTGCTTAAAGCTAGTGAGGGAGATAAGTGTTTCCAGTTTCAGAGATTTTTGTAGTTCATTCCAGTCATTGGCAGCAGAGAACTGGAAGGAGAAGCGGCCAAAGAAAGAATTGGTTTTAGGGGTAACCAGAGAGATATACCTGCTGGTGCGCGTTCTACAGGTGGGTGATGCTATGGTGACCAGCGAGCTGAGATAAGGGATACTAAGGGATAAGGGATAAGAGATACTTTACCTAGCAGGGTCTTGTAGATGACATGGAGCCAGTGGGTTTGGCGACGAGTATGAAGCGAGGGCTAGCCAACGAGAGCATACAGGTCGCAATGGTGGGTAGTATATGGGGCAAATTTGGTGACAAAACGGATGGCACTGTGATAGACTGCATCCAATTTGTTGAGTAGGGTATTGGAGGCTATTTTGTAAATGACATCGCCGAAGTCGAGGATTGGTAGGATGGTCAGTTTTACAAGGGAATGTTTGGCAGCATGATTGAAGAATGCTTTGTTGCGAAATAGGAAGCCAATTCTAGATTTTACTTTGGATTGGAGATGTTTGATGTGGGTCTGGAAGGAGAGTTTACAGTCTAACCAGACACCTAGGTATTTGTAGTTGTCCACGTATTCTAAGTCAGAGCCGTCCAGAGTAGTGATGTTGGACAGGCGGGAAGGTGCAGGCAGCAATCGGTTGAAGAGCATGCATTTAGTTTTACTTGTATTTAAGAGCAATTGGAGGCCACAGAAGGAGTGTTGTATGGCATTGATGCTTGCCTGGATGGTTGTTAACACAGTGTCCAAAGAAGGGCCAGAAGTATACAGAATGGTGTTGTCTGCGTAGAGGTGGATCAGAGACTCACCAGCAGCAAGAGCGACATTATTGATGTATATAGAGAAGAGAGTCGGTCCAAGAATTGAACCCTGTGGCACCCCCATAGAGACTGCCAGAGGTCCGGACAGCAGACCCTCCGATTTGACACACTGAAATCTATCAGAGAAGTAGTTGGTGACCGGAGGCCCGGAGGCAAAAGGAGGAGGTCAAAGGGGGCTATTACAGCTGTTACAACCCCTGTTATTGGCTGAGTGTGTCCCATTTCCCTTCCACACTTGTGCACTGAGACAGTCTCTTACAGCTAGTGCTTCTACTGCAGCTTCAGAGGGGAGAAGAGGGTGTTTTACACTCGCAATGAAATGAATGGGCTTATTATGACTGGAGCCAAGGCCTCTGAGCTATGTCTGCTGCAAAGCTGGATGTAGAACCACTGTCACTAGCATTGTAGTATATTGATGTTTTGATGATTTTCCCCCTTCTTTTGACAGTGAATGTTTTCATCTACAGTGTAACTGGTGTCGAGAAGATACACTCAGTACAGTTGATCACTTGCATGTTTTTTGTACAATTGGGCCTTATTTTCCATTGACCACAAGTTATTATACCCTCTATTGGAGGGTATTGCATTAGCCATCAGACCAGGTAGTCCAAGGGGAAATCAAAGCAGATCTAATCTGTTAGGGGTTAAACACTGTGAAGTGTGCTGGAGTGGGAAGCTGACTCCCAAAGAAAAGCTCTGTTAGAAAACCTTCAGTGCTTCTTTTGTTGAAAGCCCTGTGTATTTATTTTGATTCCAGTTGAATGGTGAACACTGTGTCGCTAGGTTCCAGGGTAGAATGAGGGCTCCTGGTGTTAGCTGCCTCTCAATGGTTCCCATTTACTGTAGCAGGACTGTTCACTCAGCTCATTAGCTGTTAGTAGTGTTGTTGTAAGACTCAGGTCCAGGACTCAGACAGAACTATGACAGACTGGAGTTCTGGGGACGTATTTAAGAAGCGTGTAAGGCTGCGTTTACACAGGCAGCCCATTCTTAATCAGCACTCCTACTCATAGGCTGCGTTTACACAGGCAGCCCAATTCTGATATTTTTTCCAATAATTGGTATTTTGACCAATCAGATCAGCTCTGAAAAATATTGGATGTGAAAAGATTTGATGTAATTTTCATAATGAAAAGTTTACATGGGCAGGTGGGACCTGATCCTAGATCAGCACTCCATTTCTGAGACACTTGATACATACTGCTCCTGGTCACTTGGTCATGGACTATAGGGCTGCCAACCCACTCTGTTTGGCCGAGTCTCCCAGGAGATGTGTGAATACATGATGAAATTGATATAGAACTAATTAAGGATGTTGAAGGATCTTTATTATTTGCCAGAATACGCTTGGCCTTATTGGACACAAAACTCACTTCCACTGTTGTATATGGAAACGTGAGACTCGAAGCAGACTCAATGTTTTCGCCAAATGATCCAACTTAAATAATACTTGAATCAAGTGATACAGAACAAAAACCATAAACAGTGAGAACTAATGAGTTGTAATGTTCCCTAAGTCTCTGGGGCGTTTGTGTTGTGGGGCTCAGACATGGCTATGCCTAAGTCTATACTGTTTCATGTTGGACAGCAGAGACCTCTGGTTGGAGACTTCAGGGTTAGGGGACACAGAGGTTTCATGAGATCAGGGGAAAAAAGAAAAGCAAATAATTGTATGAAGTGCGACTTTCAGGGAGTTGATTTTGGACTGCACTTGTATTTATACGAGGAACATGCCGGAAGGTTGGGCATGTTTTATAGTAACACCATGCAAACTTTAAGTAATGATCATTGTTCATGATGGGTCAATCAGTATACCATGATGTGCCAATCAGGTTGGTGTGTGTGTGTGCATTTTTGTTTAACTATCCTTGTAGGTACCAGAAGTCCTCACAAGGATAGTAAAACAAGGAAAATTTGGACAAGTGGGGACATTTTGCCAGGCCCCATGAGGAAAAATGCTATTTTAGGCTTAAGGTTTAGGGTTACAATTAGGGTTAGGGTTAGAATTAGGGATACAGGTTACGGTTAGCTTTAGGGTTAGGAGTTAGGTATAGTGTTAGGGTTAGAATTAGGGATAGAGGTTACGGTTAGCTTTAGGGTTAGGAGTTAGGTATAGTGTTAGGGTTATAATTAGGGATAGAGGCTACGGTTAGCTTTAGGGTTAGGAGTTAGGTATAGTTTTAGGGTTAGAGCTTTGGAGTTAAGGTCAGGTTATGGTTAGGTTATGGTTAGGTTAGGGTTAGATTTAGGGTTAGGGGTTAGGGAAAATAGGATGTTGGATAGGAATCAATTATTTTGTCCCCACAAGGATAGCAATACAAAACCATGTGTGTGTGTGATTGTGTGTGTGTGTGTGTGTGTGATTGAGTGTGTGTGTGTGTGTGTGTGTGTGTGTGTGTGTGTGTGTGTGTGTGTGTGTGTGTGTGTGTGTGTGTGTGTGTGTGTGTGTGTGTGTGTGTGTGTGTGTGTGTGTGTGTGTGTGTGTGTGTGTGTATGATGCATGCCATTGAGATAAAATGGCACATGAGTACGTCAGTACATGTGTGCAGGATTACTTGTGTTTGCCTACCTGTGTTCTTTACGAAGTTGCTCAGAGAGGCGTTCGTTGACGGAACACTGTTTCCTTATGCCGGAGCACAGACCTGACTTTTTTCTCTCAGAGCAGCTGATAAAGACCCATGTCCACCTACCGACCAGACCACCTCCAGCCCACCTTTACAAGACCCCTGGAGCCGTTAACCACAGCATTTCTCACATACTTGCATGGGTGGTGCTGCAATGCACATGTGCACTCCTCCTCTGAAAGAAGCCTTGTGACTGAAAGAAGCCTTGTGACTGAAAGAAGCCTTGTGAGTTTATTTTATATGTGCTCCAACACCAAAACACATTCAATAAGGTCCAATGGTGCATGTTCACTCAGTGTTAAACAACTTAAGAACGGAGTTCTCTCCTAAAATACCTTTGCACCTAAGGACACTTCAAGGAGGTGCATATTAATACTCATAAATTCATGAACCCCAGAACCCCTCCCTTCCACTCCATATCTTCCTCTCCTTATGCAGGGTTGCCATGTGACTGTACCTGATGAGCAACAAAGGGATCCATTGAAACAGAAAGGAACTCGTCACACCAAGCCCCGGTATTGGCCGTTCGGCCCCCCTAAACTTGACTACGGCCTGGGGATCTGTAATGGTATATTACACTTCCTGCTGCTATGCTTCCAATGGGGATGATTGGCTATGATGGATGGAACCCCATAACCATCGCAGGCCCTTTCCTCCATCTTAAGAGGTCTGTGTTGGAAACTTCAGAAGCTCAGACTGCCTCCACACAGGAACTGCAGTGGTCTCGATGACATGGGACCCCTGATGAAGCCTTCCTTTGGGCTCCAGGGCCAAAGAATCAAAACACAGCCTGTCAGCCCCATCTCTCTGTGTAGCCAGAGAAGATTAGTGAGGATTACCAATGCCTCTTTGTGCCTTATCGGATAGGTACCATCTCTCTGTGTAGCCAGAGAAGATTAGTGAGGATTACCAATGCCTCTTTGTTCCTTATCGGATAGGTACCATCTCTCTGTGTAGCCAGAGAAGATGAGTGAGGATTACCAATGCCTCTTTGTTCCTTATCGGATAGGTACCATGCCGAGAAAACTTGTAAAAACTGAAACAAGAGGTTGAATTGGGGAATTGTGAGTGGTGAATGCATCCCTTAAAGGTTTCTGGCCTTTGTCATGTCAATGTTAACAGAAATCACCCCCACAACACATTTCCTTCCTAACCCTATGGTGGTGGAACAATAGAACAAATATTCATGAAATAGAACTCAATCTAGTTCTATGGATGTAAAACCCAACTCCCTCCGATCTAACCCCTGACTACGACAATACGGGTTCATCTATTTCTAATCTTCACTTTTTTGACGGAAACAAACATATGACTGGTCCCATGAAAGTTGAGAGGGAAGAATATAAAGCAGGTTTGGCTGTCTTGTCTGTTGTCTGTTACTCATGAAGTTTGTTCCTGCTTCTCAAGCATTGAACGTCACTTCCACCACCCCTGAGATACCCACTGGATAAGGTAAGGGGGTGTAGTCTACGGCTAGTGTCTGCATTCATCAACTGGACAGCTCAGATGGCATCTGGTGGGAACACACACACTCTTAAGAGCTGTTGTATTCTCCAACTACCACAGTGAGATATGAACAGTAGATAGCAGAAATACAGCCAGTACCAGTCTTTGAAATCCAATGGTGGAAACCATCTCTGCCAGTTAGTTGACTGATTAATAGAACTCACTGATAGTTTTCCATAGAGAACACAGTAAGCACACCAGTGGTACCCAGGGACTATGCAGAGGCTGGAGCAATCAACCAACCAATCAAAGACAGGGAGGGGAGCGTGGCGAAGGGAATTGCATCTTTAATGAGCTTCCTTGTCCTGGCCTGAACCACTGTGTCAGAGAGTGTAACATCCCTGGCCTGGCCCACTGTGTCAGAGAGTGTAACATCCCTGGCCTGACCCACTGTGTCAGAGAGTGTAACATCCCTGGCCTGGCCCACTGTGTCAGAGAGTGTAACATCCCTGGCCTGGCCCACTGTATCAGAGAGTGTAACATCCCTGGCCTGGCCCACTGTGTCAGAGAGTGTAACACCCCTGGCCCACTGTGTCAGAGTGTGTAACACCCCTGGCCTGGTCCACTGTGTCAGAGAGTGTAACATCCCTGGCCTGGTCCACTGTGTCAGAGAGTGTGACATTCCTGGCCTGGCCTACTGTGTCAGAGAGTGTAACATCCCTGGCCTGGTCCACTGTGTCAGAGAGTGTAACACCCCTGGCCTGGTCCACTGTGTCAGAGAGTGTAACATCCCTGGCCTAGTCCACTGTGTCAGAGAGTGTAACATCCCTGGCCTGGTCCACTGTGTCAGAGAGTGTAACATCGCTGGCCTGGTCCACTGTGTCAGAGAGTGTAACATCCCTGGCCTGGTCCGCTGTGTCAGAGAGTGTAACATCCCTGGCCTGACCCACTGTGTCAGAGAGTGTAACATCCCTGGCCTAGTCCACTGTGTCAGAGAGTGTAACATCCCTGGCCTGGCCCACTGTGTCAGAGAGTGTAACATCCCTGGCCTGGTCCACTGTGTCAGAGAGTGTAACATCCCTGGCCTGGCCCACTGTGTCAGAGAGTGTAACATCCCTGGCCTGGTCCACTGTGTCAGAGAGTGTAACATCCCTGGCCTGGTTCACTGTGTCAGAGAGTGTAACATCCCTGGCCTGGCCCACTGTGTCAGAGAGTGTAACATCCCTGGCCTGGTCCACTGTGTCAGAGAGTGTAACATCCCTGGCCTGACCCACTGTGTCAGAGAGTGTAACATCCCTGGCCTGACCCACTGTGTCAGAGAGTGTAACATCCCTGGCCTGGCCCACTGTGTCAGAGAGTGTAACACCCGTGACCTGGTCCACTGTGTCAGAGAGTGTAACACCCCTGGCCTGGTCCACTGTGTCAGAGAGTGTAACATCCCTGGCCTGACCCACTGTGTCAAGAGTGTAACATCCCTGGCCTGGTCCACTGTGTCAGAGAGTGTAACATTCCTGGCCTGGCCTACTGTGTCAGAGAGTGTAACATCCCTGGCCTGGTCCACTGTGTCAGAGAGTGTAACACCCGTGACCTGGTCCACTGTGTCAGAGAGTGTAACACCCGTGACCTGGTCCACTGTGTCAGAGAGTGTAACATCCCTGGCCTGACCCACTGGGCCTGGCAACAAATAACCCTCTGCTTCTCCTTTCTGTCATGGAGTCCATCTATCTATAGCACCAGCTTACAAAACATATTTGTGTTTGTCATGTTTTGATCAAGTCACTGTTGTCCAGATCTAGCATAGTAGTAGCTTATTCGAAAACCTTTTCGGACTTTGTTAAGAGTCCGGAAAAGAGTGAGTGGAGTTTTTCATTGCGTACCACTGGTGTTTGAGCAAGGGGGTGTGCTCTCTCTCTCTCTCTACATCTTCGGCTCGGTCAAAGAGGAACCTTGTTAGCGTAAGTTGTTTACCTTGCTGTTTATAAAATGCCCTTTTCATAAGCAGCATAGAGGTCCACTGTGACCCCACATAGCCCATACTAGCAACAGGCTGTGTGGGCAGCTAGCAGGCCAGTTTGCCATTGAGGGACTGGCATAGCCGTACACACCCAGACAAGTCTGGTCCCACAGGAAAGGCTCAGAGACAGAGTCCCACCTCTGACATCAGCCTAGCCACTGGGCCTTAGATGAGGAGCAGGCCAGAGCAGGCCACAGTCAGTTCAGTGTCCTGACACTCTTGTCCTGAACAAGGGAGGTCTCACAGATCACACATGCTGAACCAGTGAGGGGCAGGGCTGAAGTTTGAACCAAATGCTGTATCTGTATATGTGTAGACCGTGTTACCAGGTAAATATTAGAGCATTGATTTGGTGATGTTATGTAAGCCAATCATATCTCTCCCTGGAACAGAGATAAACTCTAAAACCATTAGACCTTTTCAGTGTTTTCAGTCAGACCTGGGTTCAGATCATAGACAGACGGTTCTTTCAAATAATTTGAGTATTTGATTAAGCCTGCCTGGAGTGCCAGGTGGGAGGGGTTTGCACTGTTTGGTCTTTTCTATTGGTTCCATGGCAATAGGCAAGATCAATCAAGCACTGATAAAGTATTTGAAATGATTTCCATTAGTATTTGAAATGAGTTACGTTTTCAGTTGGTGCCATTAACCAAAAAACAAAGCAGATGTTTGATCTGCTAACCCGTGTTAGCTGTCTAACTTGTATCCTCAACTTCCAGCTTTCTCACATTTGTAGAAAAGGGAGGAGAGAACTTTGAACATGTTTATTTCCAAACTGTTCCAACCCCCAATCGACTACTTTGTGAAGGTGAAGTTGATGATAGAGGCAGGTACATTGACTTCCATTGGTTTTGGTTAGAAATTCAAACGCTAAAGTTAGCGGTTGGTGACAGAGAAACAAACCCAAAGTGTGTATTACAGTCTCTCTTTGTGCATAGACTGTTTCAGGGTAAGGAAATAAATGAGTCATTTTGTCATTTGGGTGAACTATCCCTTTTATTCTTAATTACAAATACATGCAGTATTTCTACATATTTAGTCTATTTCTGTCAGATAATATAACCATATTTTGCTATTAACAGTTTTTTATTGAGCAATACAACCATCATTGAATACTTGAATAAGTGTCATTGAATAAGTGCATTGCTTCAGTTGTTGTAATGAAGACAATTACTCATTTTAAATGTTGCTTTCATGTCCACTTTAAATGTGATCATTCATTAAAAAGCAAAGCTAATTTCATTACCGGTCAATCATACAACTTTACAAAGCAGTTCAATTGATGATGTCAACCCATTATTACTCATTCTTTTGTAAGAGATATATTACAATTACAATTGTTCTGTTTTTTATGACAGGAGATATGCGCTTACAATAAGAAACAATATGTGGTAGGCCTGCAGAATGTCACAAGAAGCTCCGGCCTCAGTCAGGGGCGGCAGGGTAGCCTAGTGGTTAGGGCGTTGGACTAGTAACCGGAAGGTTGCAAGTTCAAATCCCCAAGGTACAAATCTGTTGTTCTGCCCCTGAACAGGCAGTTAACCCACTGTTCCTAGGCAGTCATTGAAAATAAGAGTTTGTTCTTAACTGACTTGCCTAGTTAAATAAAGGTAAAATATTTGTTTAAATCACCATTATATTTATATTCCACTAGATGGCAGGAGTGTATCAGCTAAAAGTAAGCAAACATACAGTATCTAGTGATTCTGGTCAAAAGGGCCTGGCCAATGACGTGCATTTGGTTGACAGGTAAAGTACATAATATAGTAAAGGAGAGTAACACATACCGCCAACCACAGATTTGAATCAGATTCAAATGGGTTTTTTTTCCCACTGAAGTTTAAAGAGCACAGGCTGTGGTAAACTGAACAAATTCTGGAGAAAAAGATCATACAGAAGGTAGCTGGGTGGAAAAACAGACAGACAGATGGACGGACAGTTTATCAGCTGCCTTTAAAGCATGTATCGGATACAGAGAAAGGACCCAAACACTGAGATTATGGGGGTGAAGATCAGAGTGATGAGCCATGGTAGATCTACACCAACCACAGTAGAACCCTGATCTGAAAACACAAACCATGTATGAGACAGAGTCAGTTAGTGGACCACAACATCTAGGTCCTTACCAGCTCCCTACTGTGGATCACAACATGTTGGACAAAACAAATCACTAAATCATGGGAACTCTTATCAGCAGATAGTGGACCACAACATCTACAATGCCTTCAGAAAGTATTCACACACCTTGACTCTTCCCACATTTTGTTGTGTTACAGCTACACACAAATACCCCATAATGTAAAAGTGGATTTATGTTTTTCAAAATATTTATCAATGAACTAAAAATGAAAAGCTGAAATGTCTTGAGTCAATAAGTATTCAACCCCTTTGTTATGGAAAGCCTAAATAAGTTCAAGTGTAAACATTTGCAAAATAAGTAACATAATAAGTGTCAGGGACTCACTCTGTGTGCAATAATACACTCTTAGAAAACAAAAGGTGCTATCTAGAACCTAAAATGGTTATTTGGCTGTCCCAATTGGATAACCCTTTTGGTTCTAGGTAGAACCCTTTCCACAGAGTGGGGACAGCCAAAGAACCATTTTAAGTTCTAGATAGCACCTTTTGTTTTTTTTCAAAAAATGTACTGTTTAACATGGTTATTGAATGACTTCATCTCTGTACCCCACACATACAATTATTTGTAAGGTTCCTCAGTCGAGCAGAACATTTCAAACACAGATTCAACCTTAAAGACCAGGGAGGTTTTCCAATGCCTCAAAGAGGCATTGGAAAATCTATTGGTAGATGGGTCAAAATAAATAAAAAAAGCAGACATTGAATATCTCTTTGAGCCTGGTCAAGTTATTAATTACTATTTAGTTGATGTATCGATACACCCAGTCACTATAAAGATACAGGCATTCCTCCTAACTCAGTTGCTGGAGAGGAAGGAAACCACTCAGAGATTTCACCATGAGGCCAATAGTGACTTTAAAAGCAGTTACAGAGTTTCATGGCTGTGAAAGGAGAAAACTGAGGATGGATCAACAACATTGTAGTTACTTCACAATATTAACCTGATTGACCGAGTGAAAAGAAAAGAACAGAATAAAAATATTCCAAAATACGCATCTTGTTTTCAACAAGGTACTAAAGTAATACTGCAAAAAATGTGGCAAAGCAATTCACTTTTTGTCCTGAATACAAAGTGTTAAGTTTGGGGCAAATCCTGTACAACACATTACTGAGTACCACTCTTCATATGTTCAAGCATAATGGTGGCTGCATCATGTTATGAGTATGCTTGTAATCGTTAAGGATTGGAGAGTTATTCAGGATAAAAAAGAAACAGAATGGAGCTAAGCACAGGAAAAATCCTAGAGGAAAATTAAATCACCTTTCAGTAGGACAATAACCTAAAAGACAAGGCCACATCTACACGGGAGTTTCTTATCAAGGAGACAGTGCATGTTCTTGAGTGGCAAAGTTACAGTTTTGACTTAAATCTACTTGAAAATCTATGGCAAGACCTGAAAATGTTTGTCTACTAATAAAATAATAATGGGCAAATGTTGCACAATCCAGGTGTGGAAAGCTCTTAGAGATTTACCCAGAAAGACACACAGCTGTAATCGCTTCCAAAGGTGATTCTAACATGTATTGACTCAGGGGTGTGAATACTTATGTAAAATAGATATGTCTGTATTTCATTTTTTTTAAATCTAAAAACATGTTTTCACTTTGTCATTATGGGTTATTGTTTGTAGATGGGTGAGAAAGAAAATCAATTTAATCCATTTTGAATTCAGGCTGTAACACAACAAAATGTGGAATAAGTCTAGGAGTATGAATACTTTCTGAAGGCACTGTAGGTCCTTACCAGCTCCCTACTGTGAATCACAACGTTGGACAAAATACATCACATAATCATGGGTATTCTTATCAGATCACACTAAAACAAACACTATTCTAACATTTCATACGTTTTACATGATAAAGAACCAGATGGTGATGTGGAAACTACTCACCTGTAAAGGTGAGCTGAGTCCCATTCCCAATCTCAAATACATTATCTCTCCACATGCCACAGTAATACAGGCCCAGGTCACTGTCTGTTAGGTTCAATATGGTCAGGTCAACAGTTGGCACAGCTTTGTTATATACAGGCACAAAGCGGCTGCCAAATTGGGCCGTGGATCTTAGATTCTTATCCTGTTTTACAAAGGTAAAGGTGGCCTGCGACAGTGTGGTATTGGGACGCAGGACAAACCATATGATGTCGTATTTCACCGTGATATCACATTCTAGATTGATGGTGCCTCCAAGTGTCACCTGTTGGTTAGTCACATCAGCTGTGGCCAGCACCCAGATCAAAGCACCTGGAAAAGGAAGAGCATGTGTTAGCATGGGACATGTCTGCTTTATAGGGAATGTTATTACATAATTGACCAAACACTGAAAACATTTTTATGTGGCTCTTTACTTTTTCTTTATTTTATACTATTGTATACATTGTAGAATAACAGTAAAGACATCAAAACTATGAAATAACAAATATGGAATCGTGTAGTAACCAAAAAAGTGTTAAACAAATCAAAATATATTCTTCAAAGTAGTGACTCTTTGCCTTGACAGCTTTGCACACTCTTGGCATTCTCTCAAACAGCTTCACGAGTTTTCCAACAGTCTTGAAGGAGTTCCCACATATGCTGAGCACTTGTTGGCTGCTTTTCCTTCACTCTGCGGTCCAACTCATCCCAAACCATCTCAATTGGGTTGAGAGCAGGTGATTGTGGAGGCCAGGTCATCTGATACAGCACTCCATCGCTCTCCTTCTTGGACAAATAGTCTTTACACAGCCTGGAGGTGTATATTGGGTCATTGTCCTGTTGAAGAACAAATGATAGTTCCACTAAGCGCAAACCAGATGGGATGGCATATCGCTGCAGAATGCTGTGGTAGCCATGCTGGTTAAGTTTGCATTGAATTCTAAATAAATAACAGACAGTGTCACCAGCAAAGCACCCCCACGCCATCACACCTCCTCCTCGATGCTTCATGGTGGGAACCACACACGCTGAGCTCATCTGTTCACCTACTCTGCTTTTCACAAAGACACGGCGATTGGAACCAAAAACCTAAACTTTGGACTCATCAGAGCAAAGAACAGATTTCCACTGGCCTAATGTCCATTACATGTGTTTCTTGGCCCAATCAAGCCTCTTCTTGGTGTCCTTTAGTAGTGGTTTATTTGTAGCAATTCGACCATGAAGGCCTGATTCATGCAGTCTCCTCTGAACAGTTGATGTTGAGATGTGTCTGTTAGTTGAACTCTGTGAAGCAATTATTTGGGCTGCAATCTAAGGTGCAGTTAACTCTAATGAACTTATCCTCTGCAGCAGAGGTAACTCTGGGTCTTCCTTTCCTGTGGCAGTTCTCATGAGAGCCAGTTTCATCGTAGCGCTTGATGGTTTTTGCGACTGCACTTTCAAAGTTCTTGTATTGACTGACCTTCATGTCTTAAAGTAATGATGGACTGTCGTTTCAATTTGCTTATTTGAGCTGTTCTTGCCATAATATGGACTTGTCTTTTACCAAATAGGGTTATCTTCTAAATACCACCCCTACCTTGTCACAACACAACTGATTGGCTCAAATGCACTATAAGAAGGAAAGAAATTCCACAAATGAACTTTTAACAAGGCACACCTGTTAAATGAAATGCATTCCAGGTGACTACCTCTTCAAACTGGTTGAGAGAATGCCAAGAGTGGAGCTGTCATCAAGGCAAAGGGTGGCTATTTGAAGAAAATATAAAATATTTGTTTATTTGTTTAACACTTTTTTGGGTTACGAAATGATTCTCAATGTGTTATTTCATATTTTTCACTATTATATTACAATGTAGAAAATAGTAAAAAATAAAGAAAAAACCCTCGATACACTTGACTCTCTTGGTCTCTCACCCACTGTGAAATTTGGTGGAGGATGGGTGATGATCTGGGGGTGCTTCAGCAAGGTTGGAATCAGACAGATTTGTCTTTGTGAAGGACACATGCATCAAGCCACGTACAAGGTTGTCCTGGAAGAAAACTTGCTTCCTTCTGCTCTGACAATGTTCCCCAACTCTGCGGATTGGTTTTTCCAGCAGGACAATGCTCCATGCCACACTGCCAGGTCAATCAAGGTGTGGATGGAGGACCACCAGATCAAGACCCTGTCATGGCCAGCCCAATCTCCAAACCTGAACCCCATTGAAAACCTCTGGAATGTGATCCAGAGGGAGATGGATGGTCACAAGCCATCAAACAAAGCCGAGCTGCTTGAACATTTGCGCCAGGATTGGCATAAAGTCACCCAACATCAATGTGAAAGACTGGTGGAGGGCCTGCCAAGAAGGGTTGTTGTGTTGTTTAAAAATGAATTTGAACTTATTTTCTTTGCATTATTCAAAGTCTGACAACACTGCATATCTTTTGTTATTTTGACAAGTTGTCATTGTCTGCAAATAAATGCACTAAATGACAATATTTAGATTTGGAATTTGGGAGAAATGTTGTAAGTAGTTTATAGAATAAAACAAAAAAATGTAATTTTACCCAAACACATACCTATAAATAGTAAAACCAGAGAAACTGATCATTTTGCAGTGGTCTCTTAATTTTTTCCAGACCTGCATATATATATATATATATATATATAGAGAGAGAGAGAGAGAGAGAGAGAGAGAGAGAGCAGAGTTTTCCATCGTATTCCCCCATGTTAGGCTAGCTTCCTCTCTGTAGTGTATGTAGGTCTTTGTTAACAAATATTTACGGTGTGATTTTTTGATAACACTTTACATTACAGTGATCTTATTACTGTGTAATTAGTCCTGTAAGTACAATTTAAGTATTGCAATCACTCATTACAATCATTACATTGTACCTAGGGTAGGTTACTGCTGTAAGTTAGTGTAAGTACAATGTAACAATGAGTAATTACAATACTTGTTCATCTGCACGTACAGGTATAATTCAGTAACACAGTAATAAGGGCACTGTAATGTAAAGTGTTACAGATTTTTCCAAATGGTGGAACTAAATAGAGTTGAAGTCGGAATTTACATACACCTTAGCCAAATAGATTTAAACTCAGTTTTTCACCATTCCTGACATTTAATCCTAATAAAAAGACCCTGTCTTAGGTCAGTTAGTATCACCACTTTATTTTAAGAATGTGAAATGTCAGAATAATAGTAGAGAGTATTATTTATTTCAGCTTTTATTTCTTTCATCACATTCCCAGTGGGTCAGAAGTTTATATACACTCAATTAGTATTTGGTAGCATTGCCTTTAAAATGTTTAACTTGGGTCAAACGTTTTGGGTAGCCTTCCACAAGCTTCCCACAATAAGTTGGGTGTATTTTGGCCCATTCCTCCTGACAGAGCTGGTGTAACTGAGTCAGGTTTGTAGGCCTCCTTGCTCGCACACGCTTTTTCAGTTCTGCCCACAATTTTTCTGTAGGATTTATGTCAGGGCTTTGTGATGGCCACTCCAATACCATGACTTTGTTGTCCTTAAGCCATTTTGCCACAACTTTGGAAGTATGCTTGGGGTCATTGTCCATTTGGAAGACCCATTTGCGACCAAGCTTTAACTTCCTGACAGATGTCTTGAGATGTTGCTTCAATATATCCACATAATTTCCCTTCCTCATGATGCCACCTATTTTGTGAAGAGCACCAGTCCCTCCTGCAGCATGCACCCCCACAACATGATGCTGCCACCCCCGTGCTTCACAGTTGGGATGGTGTTCTTCGGCTTGCAAACCTCCCCCTTTTTCCTCCAAACATAACGATGGTCATTATGGCCAAACAGTTCTATTTTTGTTTCATCAAACTAGAGGTAATTTCTCTAAAAAGTACAATCTTTGTCCCCATGTGCAGTTGCAAACCGTAGTCTGGCTTTTTTATGGCAGTTTTGGAGCAGTGGCTTCTTCCTTGCTGAGCTGCCTTTCAGGTTATGTCGATATAGGACTCGTTTTACTGTGGATATAGATACTTTTGTACCTGTTTCCTCCAGCATCTTCACAAGGCCCTTTGCTGTTGTTCTGGGATCGATTTGCACTTTTCGCACTAAAGTGCGTTCATCTCTAGAAGACAGAGCGCATCTCCTTCCTGAGCGGTATGACGGCTGCGTGTTCCCATGGTGTTTATACTTGCATACTATTGTTTGTACAGACGAACGTGGTACCTTCAGGCGTTTGTAAATTGCTCCCAAGGATGAACCAGACTTGTAAAGGCTGATTCCTTGTGATTTTCCCATGATATCAGGCAAAGAGGCACTGAGTTTGAAGGTAGGCCTTGAAAAACATCCACAGGTACACCTCCAATTGACTCAAATGATGTAAATTAGCCTATCACAAGCTTCTAAAGCCATTACATTTTCTGGAATTTTCCAAGCTGTTTAAAGGCACAGTCAACTTAGTGTATGTAAACTTCTGACCCACTGGAATTGTGATACAGTCAATTATAAGTGAAGTAATCTGTCTGTAAGCAATTGTTGGAAAAATTACCTTTGTCATGCACAAAGTAGCTGTCCTAACCGACTTGCCAAAACTATAGTTCGTTAACAATAAATTTGTGGAGTGGTTGAAAAATGAGTTTTAATGACTCCAACCTAAGTGTATGTAAACTTCTGTCTTCAACTGTACATAAAGTGCTTTTATTCTAAATGGTCAAACTATTTGTCTCATATATTCATTATTTGATTTTCATAGACAATACTCACTTTTGATGATGAGAATCATCACAGTCCTCATCATGCGTTGTAACAGGAACAGCCTCCCAGTCCTCACTTACAGAAACTCTGACTTAAACATGAAATGAAAGTGTGTTGCGGGTGTGGTGGAGCACAATAACCACTTCCTAAAAGGTTCATCCCCAGGCATCCAATCAGAAAAGCACATTTAGAATGTATTTCTCAGAACTGGGCTTAGATGTACTTTTCCTACACATTTTGACTCAAATTGAAAGGATAGTTCAACTTCAACCATCACAGCGTACTTGCAAAAAATAAAAATGAATGGAGGAATCTTGCACACTTGAGAGCAGTTAAAAAAACATTCTGATACAGTTTAAACCTTTCCTTGACTGGCTCTCGGTGGCCCTCTTTGTTTCCTGTACCTGTGGTAGGTGGACTTGTACACGCAGAAAAAAAAAGGAACTTGCATTCACATCCTTCTTTCAGTAACTGACAGGAAACAATGAACAAGAGAACAGCTCTAACAATTCTATGCTGTAAGTAGAAATGCATTTTATCCACTTGGGAGATACATTGTTTATATTTCATCAGTTTTAAGTACTCTGTTAATTTGGTTTAAAAAATGTAAATGTGTTATGAACATTTTATTTAAATAGCCTCAGTCAATAATATGGTCTTTGTTTTTATGAAAGGTTCCATGTTCTGTGAGGCTTTTGGAGCAGGTCAAAATGAGATTCTAGTGGAACCAGGGGACACAGTCACCCTTGGCTGTGACATTACCCTGGAGTATGAGGTCATGTGGTTTGTTCTTCGTCCTGATGCCACTCTTTCAGTAGCCATCACTATAAAGACAAATACACCCCTGAGCCTCAAAAGGTTTGATGGTCGTTCCGAGTCAGTGTATGACACAGGCCTGTTCCGAAGCAATCTGAGCATACTGAACATCTCAGAGAGTGACGTGGGTCTGTACTACTGTGTTGAGCAGAGGGCTAACATATTTGAGATCGGAAGTGGGACCAAGCTCTCCCTTATCAGTGGTGGTGAGTAAACTCTGCATTATAACTGCATAAATGTGGTTTTGCATTAGGAGTGTTCTAAAAATATACACCTGGTCAATGTTTAATCTCAGTCAATTCAGGATATGTATTTAAATTATAAATCTATACCAAAACATAGTAGGAAGAAACAAATATAATATTTATGTACTCACATGCACTTGATACATTTCTTGATTGTTTTCAATACAGTATGTTTAGAATTGTTTTTCAATTGTGATAAATATAATAAAGTCTGATTAAATCTTTATATTCCCACACCAAGAAGGCATTCTGTCATTCTGTCATTTCAGATCAGCTCTCTACTACTGTTGTTGGGATGAAGTTGTCATGGTTTATCACCTTGATCATAGCCCCCATGTTCTCTGTGCTGGGGTCTGCTCTCTGTGTCTTCTGCTGTTGACGACCTGCTAAGAAATTATTTGCACCCAATAATTCTAATTTTCACATTGAATCATCTTTCTGAAATGTATTTTTTTTATACTTATGTGGTGCAACTCACTGTCTGTAAATCGGGTATTGGTGTTTATTGCGCATTTCATGAAGATAAAAAAAAATAGCTGTCCTCTTACACTGTAGATCCTGACAAAATGAGGATTCTGGAACAATTTGGTTGAAGCCTGTCATCTAGAGGACCAAGAGTGAATATAGGAGGACAAACAGGAATAAAATGTAAAGATGCTGAGAGTAAAAGTAACATTTCTGGTGTTTTATGAAGTCTCCTGTGACACACGGGGTTAAACTTCTGCCACTCCATACATCTAAGTAGGTGGACGATGGGATCTACATGTGTCCAGATTGGTTTCACATCTTTTTATTTATTGTGTTATTCCAGTGTTGATTGAATGACCAGTATGTTCAGGGTGTTAGAGATAGAAATGTATTGAACATGTATTTTAGACATCTGATCTTAAATCATTTACGTCATATCTACCATTCCATCCAAGGACCAATTAACAAAACAGTACTGGTTTAACCATAAATCTGCAACTATAAATATATTTTTTAATCTGCTGTTATACTGTATATAGTGTATTCGGAATGTATTCAGACCACTTGACTTTTCCCCGCATTGTTACGTTACAGCTTATTCTAAAATTGATTAAATTATATTTTTCTTCATCAGTCTACACACAATACTATTTAATTACAAAGCAATTAATTTTTTTTACATTTTGGCACGTGTGCACACATATATATATATAAAAAAGAAGTAGTAAATATCACATTTACATAATTATTCAGACCATGCTTCACAATATGAATGGTGCCAGTTTTCCTCCAGACGTGACAATTGGCATTCAGGCCAGAGTTCAATCTTGGTTTCATCAGACCAGAGAATCTTGTTTCTCATGGTCAGTCCTTTAGCTGCCTTTTGGCAAACTCCAAGTGGGCTGTCATGTGCCTTTTACTGAAGAGTGGCTTCCGTCTGGCCACTCCACCATAAAGACCTGATTGGTGGAGGGCTGCATAGATTGTTGTCCTTCTAGAAGGTTCTCCCATCTCCACAGAGGAACTCTAGAGATCCATCAGTGACCAACAGGATCTTGGTCATCTCCCTGACCAAGGTCATTCTCCCGATTGCTCAGTTTGGCCGGATGGCCAGCTCTAGGAAGAGTCTTGGTCGTTCCAAACTTCTTCCATTTAAGCATGATGGAGGCCACTGTATTATTGGGGAACTTCAATGCTGCAGAAATGTTTCAATACCTTTCCCCAGATCTGTGCCTCGACACAATCCTGTCTCGGAGCTCTACAGACAATTCCTTCGATCTCATGGCTTGGTTTTTTACCTCTGACATGCACTGTCAACTGTGGGACCTTGTTTAGCTTTCCAAATAATGTCCAATCAATTGAATTTACCACAGGTGGACTCCAATCAAGATTTAGAAACAATCAAGGAGGATCAATGGAAACAGGACGCATCGGAGCTTAATTTCGAGTCTGAATACTTATCATATAAGGTATGTTTTAAATGTTTTATTAGATAAAATTTCTAAAAACATGTTATCCTTGTTATTATGGGCTATTGTGTGTAGATTGAGGAAAACAACAAATATATTCCATTTTAGAATAAGGCTGTAATGTAACAAAAAGTGGAATGCAGTGAATAACAAATAGACCTTGGATACAAATCAGAAAAGAGCAAGATTTTATTCAAAAGGTTAGAAACATTTGTGTCACTCCACAACTGGTTGACAATACAAAATATATATTTTTAAAACACATTGTGGACCACACAGTTGAGACACTAAAAGCAGTCAGTCAAACATTGCACAGAATGTTCCTTGGAGTCCTCTAAAATAGATTAAATCATCTAAACATTATTGCTATCTATACATAAACAAAGTACAGTAAATAAGAGGACATTCAGGAACTTCTAAAAGGTCTGTGATAGAGGATGAGACAGCAAGCTTTGAAAAGACATTCACATTGTTACCTGATCAAATGTAGCATTTCATTATGGCTGGACAGTTGGCAAAAAATATCCCTAATTTTTCTTGGGAACCATCATTACAAAAAGAACAGTCCCGTTTATCTGAAGGAATGTTTGTGTATCGACCAGTCTTAATATCGCGAGGGGCCAATTCACATCTACATTAGCAAAAATATTCATTAGATAACTGTACATACATCAGGTTGTCACAAAAGTGCATTTAAAAACAGCAGTGTGCACAATTTGTTACTTTCAAATTACTTTCAGTAAAAAATACAAATAAAATCCAACTATGTTGACCTTAAAGAAAATCTTGGATCATAAATACGTATTTGAACGATCCCATCATCATAAGAGGTGTAATCATACAATAGAACATAATGGTTTTGGTATCAGTATAATGACAGTACAGTAAATTGTGCACATCTGTATAAACGTCTCCCCGAATAGGGAACACAGAATGTAATGCTGACAATGATCAAGCGTTATAAAGGTTGAAGAAAATCATAAGTACAGTAGTTGTACAGTAAGGCTGAGGGTTTAAAGTGATAGTTTAGGATTTTACACAACTTATTGTTAGGCTCCTCACTCTGTCAAGTCTTTGGGCCAGGAGAAACAGTAATGGTTCAGTTCCCTTTAAAACAGCCACTTCAAAACGTCACATAACTTAAGCCACCACTAGCTGACGCCCAATAGAAGTGAATGGGACATTGCATTTAGAAAGCACTTTCAAAAAGATTCCAAAGGCGCAAAGCAGCAATCAACATGCCCCTGAGTTTGATTTGATTGATTAGAAATGTTCATGGCAAGCCCACAGACAGGGCAAAATCACAGTGCCTAGCCAACCTTAGTAATAACAAAGCCATCATTTTCGTTGTTCTGCTGTCCGTTGACATGTTTTTTTTTTTTAAAGATACATTTCACCCCTTTTTCTCCCCTATTTCGTGGTATCCAATTGTTTTAGTAGCTACTATCTTGTCTCATCGCTACAACTCCCGTACGGGCTCGGGAGAGACGAAGGTTGAAAGTCATGCGTCCTCCGATACACAACCCAACCAAGCCGCACTGCTTCTTAACACAGCGCGCATCCAACCCGGAAGCCAGCCGCACCAATGTGTCGGAGGAAACACCGTGCACCTGGCAACCTTGGTTAGCGCACACTGTGCCCGGCCCGCCACAGGAGTCGCTGGTGCGCGATGAGACAAGGACACCCCTACCGGCCAAGCCCTCCCTAACCCGGACGACGCTAGAGGCCAATTGTGCGTCGCCCCACGTACCTCCCAGTCGCGGCCGGTTACGACAGAGCCTGGGCGCGAACCCAGAGTCTCCGATGGCACAGCTGGCGCTGCAGTACAGCGCCCTTAACCACTGCGCCACCCGGGAGGCCCATTGATGTGTTTTGATTTAGAACATAGGTGGATGATGGGATCTACAGCACGGCCGAGAGAGGTTCTTCATTCAACTTTTTACGATTCCTGATGTGTAGTACTACGCCGCCTAGGCATACTGGTACCAGTACCAGCCAAGCAAGATGTTCGACAGGTAGACCTTCAAAGGCAGAAAAAAAATTACTTATAGTACTCGATTACTTCCTGGTTCTAGCATTAACATAAATTAACACAAATTGCCATACAATTGAACCAATGTTATGTCATGATTTGTCATGACAGAAAATGACTTGATAGCACTACTGCGGGGAAGTCATTGTTGCCACAATACTAACATTGACTTTGATATATTTGTGGTATTAGATAAGCAATATGGTGAAAAAAATGCCACAAAGTCAACGTACTGTATAAAACATGTGGTTAACATTCCATCTGAAGAGCTAATGGGTATGTAGGCTTTAGTTACAGCCCTGCTCAAACACCCAATTCTGCTTTTCAAGGTCCTATTGAGCAGTAGAATCTGGTGTGCTAAAGTATTAATAAAACATTGAAACAATTACAATACTTTTTGAAAAACCTGAAATTAAAAAAAGAAAGGCCTAACTCCCAGTTAAAATGTTGACATAAACTTTGAAGCAAGCTAATGTGATTAATATTTTACAAAGTAGCGTATGCATTCAGGTATCAGGGCAGATATATTGACAAAATTAGATTTAATTATCAATTTCCATGTGTTCTATATTGCTAACGTTCTCTGAATCATTGTAGGGAAGAATGCAATCTCAGCAGCTTTCATATGGTCCAAAACTTGAGCGAATGACAAATTGACTTATACAAATTATACTTTTACAAAGGTAATGCACCTGCAGCACTGGAAAGTTGTTCAGGAGTCGCCTGAAGTGTGAGAGGAATGGGAGATAGTGGAATCCTGCAGTGCTGAGAGCTTGTAGAGTGGACGACTGGCTACTACTCTGAACTTAGTGTGGTGAGCTAGCGGGGACTCAGAGCTGCTGAGGCATCACCAAAGTGGTGGTACACAGAGTGGAAGAGGAAAAGTCCAGTGGTCTAGCAGAGTACCAAATGTGTACGCAGAGTAGTGTTGGGATTGTTTACTTTCTGAATTCAAGCCATTTCTCCAACTGTCTACACATTCAAATGAATAGAGGACGCGTACTGGGAGATGCATTGTTAGGAATTGTGGGGAGGTTCGGCGGTCGGGCTGTGCGTTCCACGCAGTTGGTGGACTCAGAGCCACGTAGCTATGTCACAACAGGACACAGGACTACCGCGTCTCAGCGTTTCATTAATGGTCCCCAGATAGTGGACGCATCAGATATTAAACTGACAGGAACAGATACTACACTTTATCTTAGCCAAAAGGCAGTCAAGTATCTTAACTGTCAAACTAAATATGGCCAGAGGAGCCAGATGTGTGCATACATACAATCACACACATTCCAAAACATATTGGCACATAAACCAGATCTGACTCACTTCTAACTCCTGATCAGAGGTGATCATGACATCGAGTTAGACAACTTTACTTTCTAGTTCTACATGACAGATCCCAAAATAACTTGGAATGCATTTGATTTCAAATATAAACAGATCTCCCATTATTTAGAATGTTGCTGTGCATTAGTTCACACCATCGCTGTCTCTGCGATGTTAAAATGTGGCCTTTCAATGACAGATTGACAGGGTTTTCACTTGATACAATTCTGTTGGTTCTACTGCAACACAAACTCATTAAGTGCTTGGTAGATTTTGTAATACTATTTGAACCAAGTTCTGCTATTACAGCACTACACAGCTCATAATCTGCTCAGTAATCTAGTTCAATTTAAAGATCAAATGATGACTATACCTGGTGTGGTTGAAAATGGTTGGGGGGCTGCGGTGGTGGTTGAACTCTCAGTGCTACCTGAAAATATATTGTAAGCTAAATACAATTGTCATGCTTGAATAACAAATACTTCTGCACTACAAAAACGGTTATCTCAGCATTTCCCAAAAATGGTCCTGGGGACCCCAATGGGTACACGTTTTGTTTTTTTGCCTTATCACTATGCAGCTGATTCAAATAATCAAAGTTTGATGAGCTCATTATTTTAATCAGCTGTGTAGTGCTAAGGGGGGAATCACAAATGTGTACCACCTGGGGTCCCCCGGTTTGAGTTTGGTAAACCCTGGTCTATGTACTTCCAGGTTAAAGATCAGGTGACAATAATACCCCCTGGTGTGGTTGTAGATGGTTGGGGGAATGCTGTGGTGGTTGAACTCTCAATACTTCCTGAAAATAGATAAGCAAAATACACTTGTCATGCTTGAATAACAAATATCTCTGTACTACAAAAACAATTATTATTATTATCTACTTCCTAGTCAAAGATCAGGGGACAACAATACCTCCTGGTGTGGAGGTTGTACTATCTGAAAATACTTCATAAGCAAAATAAGCTTCATTAGTTTGTGTTAAATAGTGCTGCAATGTTTACAATAGCAATAACAGATTATAACTGATGTTTAATCCCTTCAGTACAGCTAAGCAACAGTGGAACTTCAGAAACTGCTCTACTGTCACATGTACTTCCACTCAAACTTTTTTTTGCATTAAAAAATTGACAGGAGGCTTCTTACTTGGAATTTGAATTACAAATCTCTTTAGAATTGTAGAAGCGCAGTCCACATAAAAGTGTTGCTTTACATCTTCTTTGGTTACATTCCAAATTACAACAGCAAGGCCGTTGTTGTCATTCTTCAACTGGATCCTGTCCTGATAACGTGGATCCACAGTCAACTCTGACAGCTTCTTGCTATACTCGAACACTTGGCCAATTTTCTCTGTACATACACTGAAGTTTGACACAGGTCATCATCAGGTATTTCTATGGATAGGGATTCCCCCACACGACAACGAAGTATATCCAAGAAAACTGTAAAAAAAATGAGAAAAACCATATTCACTGCACAATTTTTACAGCCACAACGAAAATTAAACATTAACATTAAATAATGTTACTCTCCAGGCTTATTTTCAAGATGCTGGTGCTATCTACATACACCTTCCCTCAGCCAACGCTACAGAAAAAAAATCTAAGCAGTATTTTTAAATATTGACTAATAAAGGTGTCAAGATTATTTTCAATAAAACATTTTTTTAAAGGCTATAACGATGATTAAAAATGTACCCTAAGCGACCGATAAATGGACAATGGCAGATTTTCTTCAATCCCGTCAGTCATGTTGACTGACTCAAATTTATGCTGGTGGAACCTCTGCTGTAGTGCAGCCATGTAAATGAGCTATTGATATAATAGCTGACCATGCAATAGCTGACCATTGTAACCTGGGCATGACATTAATCTTTCGGTGAACCAGTGTCAGTGTCTGGTAGGCAAAAAATAGTCACCAGCCACTCAGACTATTAACTAGCTCTCAAGAACCCAAGGGGCCATACAGCCATTGGGTTCTCATTCAAACCATTGATAACAGAAAATGTGTACAACACCCTGGACGCTCTGTCTAACCGTTAATAACCATTACATACAATATGCCTTTGAAATCTCAAACTACTTTCATACCACCCCATTTTAAAAACACAGATTCCTACAGAGGGGAATCCTGAGCTAATTAAAACTCTGGTCAGTGTTCAATAAAAATCAGTGGGAAAAAAACATTTTGTATCTCTAAAAAGTTATTTTGGATAATAATTGAGTGTTTAAGACTTGCAAAATCCTAGATTTTCATTAAATGCAATAAGAAATTACATTCAAATAATGTTTTTGCTTTTTAAATAGAAATTCAAAAGCCCAAATTGTGAACATTAAATTGCCAAAACATTGAAAATATACTTAGTTTGCATTTGATGACTATTTTTTCCATTCCTTAGTCATCATCTCATCTCTGCTCAGCCAGTAACAGCCAAACATTAACTATGTACTCCCCATACTGTTCTGTGTTTAGTTATCCTATTTATACTGAACAAGAATTTCAACACAAAATGTAAAGTGTTGGTCCCATGTTTCATGAGCTGAAATAAAAGATCCCAGAAATGTTCCATACGGACAAAAAAAAAAAATCTTAAATTGTGCACACATTTGTTTACATCCCTTTTATTGAGCATTTCTTCTTTGCCAAGACAATCCATCCACCTGACAGGCATGTAATATCAAGAAGCTGATTAAACAGCATGATCATTACACAGCAACTTGTGCTGTGGAAAATAAAAAGGCCAATAAAATGTGCAGTTTTGCCACAACAAAATGCCACAGATGTCTCATGCTTTGAGGGAGTGTGCAATTGACATGCCGACTGCAGGAATGTCCACCAGAGCCGTTGCCAGAGAATTTAATATTAATTTTGCTCACAACTGCAGACCACGTACGTGTAACTACACCAGCCCAGGACCTCCACATCCGGCGTCTTTGCCTGTGGGATCGTCTGAGACCAGTCACCCGGACAGCTGATGAAACAGTTATTACAACCAAATAATTTTTGCACAAACGGTCAGAAACTGTCTCAGGGAAGCTCATCTTTGTGCTCGTCATCCTTGCCAGGATCTTGACCTGACTGTAGTTTGGCGTCTTAACCGACTTCAGTGGGCAATGCTCACCTTCAATGGCCACTGTCACTCTGGAGAAGTGTGCTTGCTTTTTACACATTTGGAGCTGGACCAGTAGCAGAGGTCATCGGCAAACTGTGAAACTTGACCTATGGTGGGTGGAGGGTAGTAAATATCTGATATGTAGAGTAAAAAAAGTAGCAGGCTTAGAACTGCCCCTTGTGGGACACCTGCTTCAGGGGTGAAAGGTGAGGATATTGCTGTGGAGACCTTCACTTTAATTGTACGGTTGTGGAGAAAGCTAGTGATTATGTTTCTGATGGAGAGTGGTAGTTTGAGATTGGAGTCTGCAAGCCGGTATCTTACCTCATTTGCACACACTGTATATATACTGTAATGGAGCAGGTCTCAAACCCTCGACCTTCCAGCCCGAAGTCCAGCACGCTATCCACTGTGCCACAAAAGCATGCTCCGAACGGCAAGGTCGATATCCCAGGGTCGTTACACTACTCCCTCCTTTCAAAGAGCGCATCCTCGCGCTAGCTTGCGACTCTACGTCTTACACGGAACCCAAAACAGCTGTGCTCGTGCGCTATCGTGCATAAATGTATTTTGTCCCCCTACACCAAACGCGATCACGACACGCAGGTTAAAATATCAAAACAAACTCTGAACCAATGACATTCATTTGGGGACAGGTCGAAAAGCATTAAACATGTTGCTTCTCAGCCAAGGGAGTGGGCTCACTCACAATTTTGCCTAAGAACTCAGCCATGAATAAAGAATGGCACCAACACATCCTCCAAGAGCAACTTCTCCCAACCATCCAGGAACAGTTTGGTGACGAACAATGCCTTTTCCAGCATGATGGAGCACCTTGCCATTGGTCAAAAGTGGCTTGGGGATCAAAACATCGATATTTTGGGTCCATGGCCAGGAAACTCCCCAGACCTTAATCCCATTGAGAACTTGTGGTCAATCCCAAAGAGGAGGGTGGACAAACAAAAACCCAAAAATTCTGACAAACTCCAAGCATTGATTATGCAAGAATGGGCTGCCATCAGTCAGGTTGTGGCCCAGAAGTTAATTGACAGCATGCCAAGGCGGATTGTAGAGGTCTTGAAAAAGATCAACACTGCAAATATTGCCTCTTTGCATCAACTTCATGTAATTGTCAATAAAAGCCTTTGACACTTATGAAATGCTTGTAATTATACTTCAGTATTCCATAGTAACATCTGACAAAAATATCTAAAGACACTGAAGCGGCAAACTTTGTGAAAATTAATATTTGTGTCATTCTCAAAACTTTTGGCCATGACTGTACATCTGCTCTCCTTTCTAGCCAATGCAGCTAAAAACCCAGTGCAGGCTCCTGGCAGGTTTTTGCAGATAAAAGGGGAATTTATAACGTTAACATAACCACAAAAAGTTAGCCAAACATTTGAGTTTATCTGCACGAACCCAGCCTTTACTATGAATCATCCATACACCAATTGGCTTAATCATTTATCTACTAACTAAATAATCACAGAAATGCATAAACAAACAACACAGTAGATATGGTTACCTTACAAGGAAATGATAGGGAAGGTTCCCTAGTGGGCTAAGCCGATATGACGGCTTGGTGGACAAAGGGAAGTTGGTGTGGACTGAGAACAGAGGGAAAGACAAAAAGGATTCACTACACAGTTGATAATTATATTAATTTAAATGCTAATCCTTTGCACATGAACGCTCATTCGGGAATAACTGGAATCAATATACAGTGTATCACAAAAGTGAGTACACCCCTCACATTTTTGTAAATATTTGAGTATATCTTTTCATGTGACAACACTGAAGAAATTACACTTTGCTACAATGTAAAGTAGTGAGTGTACAGCTTGTATAACAGTGTAAATTTGCTGTCCCCTCAAAATAACTCAACACACAGCCATTCATATCTAAACCGCTGGCAACAAAAGTGAGTACACCCCTAAGTGAAAATGTCCAAATTGGGCCCAATTACCCATTTTCCCTCCCCGGTGTCATGTGACTCGTTAGTGTTACAAGGTCTCAGGTGTGAATGGGGAGCAGGTGTGTTAAATTTGGTGTCATCGCTCGCACACTCCCTCATACTGACTGGTCACTGGAAGTTCAACATGGCACCTCATGGCAAAGAACTCTCTGAGGATCTGAAAAAAATAATTGTTGCTCTACATAAAGATGGCCTGGGCTATAAGAAGATTGTCAAGACCCTGAAACTGAGCTGCAGCACAGTGGCCAAGACCATACAGCGGTTTAACTGGACAGGTTCCACTCAGAACAGGCCTCGCCATGGTCGACCAAAGAAGTTGAGTGCACGTGCTCAGCGTCATATCCAGAGGTTGTCTTTGGGAAATAGACGTATTAGTGCTACCAGCATTGCTGCAGAGGTTGAAGGGGTGGGGGGTCAGCCTGTCAGTGCTCAGACCATACACCGTACACTGCATCAAATTGGTCTGCATGGCTGTCGTCCCAGAAGCAAGCCTCTTCTAAAGATGATGCACAAGAAAGCCCGCAAACAGTTTGCTGAAGACAAGCAGACTAAGGACATGGATTACTGGAACCATGTCCTGTGGTCTGATGAGACCAAGATAAACTTATTTGGTTCAGATGGTGTCAAGCGTGTGTGGCGGAAACCAGGTGAGGAGTACAAAGACAAGTGTGTCTTGCCTACAGTCAAGCATGGTGGTGGGAGTGTCATGGTCTGGAGCTGCAGGAGTGCTGCCGGCATTGGGGATCTACAGTTCATTGAGGGAACCATGAATGCCAACATGTACTGTGACATACTGAAGTCTCCCTTCAGAGACTGGGCCGCAGAGCACTATTCAGACATGATAACAACCCCAAACACACCTCCAAGACGACCACTGCCTTGCTAAAGAAGCTGAGGTTAAAGGTGATGGACTGGCCAAGCATGTCTCCAGACCTAAACCCTATTGAGCATCTGTGGGGCATCCTCAAATGGTAGGTGGAGGAGTACAAGGTCTCTAACATCCACCAGCTCCGTGATGTCGTCATGGAGGAGTGGAAGAGGACTCCAGTGGCAACCTGTGAAGCTCTGGTGAACTCCATGCTCAAGAGGGTTAAGGCAGTGCTGGAAAATGATGGTGGCCACACAAAATATTGACACTTTGGGCCCAATTTGGACATTTTCACTTATGGGTGTACTCACTTTTGTTGCCAGCAGTTTAGACATTAATGTCTGTGTGTTGAGTTATTTTGAAGGGACAGCAAATTTACACTGTTATACAAGCTGTACAATCACTACTTTATATTGTAGCAAAGTGTCATTTCTTCAGTGTTGTCACATGAAAAGATATACTCAAATATTTACAAAAATGTGAGGGGTGTACTCACTTTTGTGATATACTGTATATTTACGCTCAGTGTGTCGTCCGTCTGCCTGTTGGAGAGTTCATCCGAGCGTCTCACTGCTTCCCTGGAAAAGTATTTTGTGGTTAGAATGGATACTTCAGAGTACCATTCAGAACTGTTCTCCTAGGATAGATGTTTCGGCAGTTGTCGGGCTTCGCATCCCAGGTTGACATCATTTCTAGCTGCAGACTAGTAATTAGTATCTAAGATTTGCTCTTATTCTGTCGGGATCGATAGTCTCAGTCTAACTATTTCCTGCCGTGTAGCCAATGCTAGTTAAACTTTAGGGAATACAATTATTTCACATTACAGGTTTAACATCATATTACATCATTTCACAAATAGTTTAATATTTACTCATTCATTTTATACAATAATTAGATGCAAACCCCATAATTGAGAAATGTACATATTCAGAGATATAGTTATGTGTTTCCTGTCCTCTCTGAGGTCACCAAATGAAACACACTCATCATACCCGTCCCTTAAGTGTCCACGGACCACAGGGGAGAGTCTCCGCCAGGAATTTACGACCTGAGATAACAGAACCTGGGTGTAGGAGAGAGAGGGATAGAGGCGGATGCCACAATCTATACCCAGAAAAGGCCACATGACACAAGGCAAAAAATCTGTCGTTCTGCCCCTGGGCAAGGCAGTTAACCCACTGTTCCCAGGTACTGAATACATGGATGTCGATTAAGGCAGACCTCTGTATCTCTCTGATTCAGAGGGGTTGGGTTGAATGCAGAAGACACATTTCAGAGGAATGCATTCAGTTGTACAATTGACTAGATCTTTCCCTTTCTTGGTCACCTCCCTGACCAAGGCCCATCTCCCCCGATTGCTCTTTTTGGCCGGGCGGACAGCTCTAGGAAGAGTCTTGGGTGGTTCCAAACACAGTGGCCTCCATCATTCAAAAATGGAGGCCACTGTGTTCTTGGGGACCTTCAATGCTGCAGATGTTTTTGGTACCCTTCCCCAGAGCTGTGCCTCGACACAATCCCGTCTCGGAGCTCTACGGACAATTCCTTCAACCTCATGGCTTGGTTTTTGCTCTGACATACACTGTCAACCGTGGGACCTTATATAGACAGGTGTGTTCCTTTCCAAATCATGTCCAATCAATTGAATTTACCCCAGGTGGACTCCAATCAAGTTGTAGAAACATCTCAAGGATGATCAATGGAAACAGGATGCACATGAGCTCAATTTCGAGTCTCATAGCAAAGGGTCTGAATACTTATGTAAATAAGGTATTTCTGTTATTAATTTGTAATACGTTTGCAAACATTTCTAAAAACCTGTTTTTCGCTTTGTTATTATGTGGCATTGTGTGTAGATTGCTGAGGATTGTTTATTTTGTATCCATTTTAGAATAAGCCTGTAACGTAACAAACTTTTGAAAAGGTAAAGGGGTCTGAATACTTTCCGAATGCACTGTATAGAGAGCGAGAGAGAGAGCAGAGTTTTCCATCGTATTCCCCCATGTTAGGCTAGCTTCCTCTCTGTAGTGTATGTAGGTCTTTGTTAACAAATATTTACGGTGTGATTTTTTGATAACACTTTACATTACAGTGCTCTTATTACTGTGTAATTAGTCCTGTAAGTACAATTTAAGTATTGCAATTACTCATTACAATCATTACATTGTACCTAGGGTAGGTTACTGCTGTAAGTTAGTGTAAGTACAATGTAACAATGAGTAATTACAATACTTGTTCATCTGCACGTACAGGTATAATTACACAGTAATAAGGGCACTGTAATGTAAAGTGTTACAGATTTTTCAAAATGGTGGAACTAAATACATAAAGTGCTTTTATTCTAAATTGTCAAACTATTTGTCTCATATATTCATTATTTGATTTTCATAGACAATACTCACTTTTGATGATGAGAATCATCACAGTCCTCATCATGCATTGTAACAGGAACAGCCTCCCAGTCCTCACTTACAGAAAACTTAAAACATGAAATGAAAGTGTTGGGGGTGTGGTGGAGCACAATAACCATTTCCTAAAATGTTTACCCCCAGACATATCAGTCAGAAAAGCACATTAAGAATGTATTTCTCAGAACAGCGACTAGATTTACTGATCCTTCGCATGTTTTGACTAAAATGTAAATGTTCAACTTTCACTGTCACAGTGTACTTGCAAAAATCTCATGAATTTGATGAAGAACATTGTGTTTTATTCCACAGTGTTTGTTAACAGAAATGTATTTGTTCCATGACCTCTGCACTGCATGGAGCTGTTCATTTCCAGTATCTATTCAATAGAACTGTGCTATTGGCTGTTCTATGAGCAAATACAAAACGTTAAATGGAGGAATCTTGAAAACATGAGAGCAGTTTTTTTTTAAACATTCTGATGCAGTTCAAACCATGGCTTGATGGGCTCTTGGTGGCCCTCTGTTTCCTGTACCAGTGGTAGGTGGACTTGTTACCCACAGAAAAAAATAAATGTGTTGATGCATTCACATCCTATGGACAGTTCTTTCAGGAACTGACAGGAAACAATGAAAAAGAGAACAGCTCTAACAATTCTATGTTGTGAGTAGAAATGTATTTTATCCACTTGGGAGATACATTGTATATATTTGATTAAGTTTCAGTATTCTGTTAATTAATAAGGGTTAAAACCTTTAAATGTCCATGCTCTGAGGCTTTGGGAGCAGGTCAAAATGAGATTCTAGTGAAACCAGGGGACACATCGGCTGTGACATTACCCTGGAGGACGAGATCATGTGGTTTTTGAGGCAGTGTATTACACAGGCCTGTTCAGAAGCAATCTGAGCATACTGACCATCTCAGAGAGCGACGTGGGTCTGTACTACTGTGTTGAGCAGAGGGCTAACATATTTGAGATCGGAAGTGGGACCAAGCACTCCCTTATCAGTGGTGGTGAGTAAACTGCATTATGACTGCATAACTGTGGTTTTGCATTGGGAGCATTCTAAAAAATATACACCCGGTTCAATAAAGTTTAATCTCAAGTCAATTCAGGATATGGATTTCAATTATAAATATATACCATAACAGTTGGATGAAACAAATGTAATATATTTATGTCACAAGCTGCTATATGCACTAGATATATTTCTACATTTTTAATACAGTACGTTTAAGATTGTGTTAAATGTGATTAAATCTTTATATTCACACACAAAGAAAGCTGTAAATAACAGTTGAACTGTTTTGAACATTCTGTCATTTCAGATCAGCTCTCTACTACTGTTGTTGGAATGAAGTTGTCATGGTTTATCACCTTGATCATAGCCCCCATGTTCTTTGTGCTGGGGTCCGTTCTCGGTGTCTGCCTGTTGACGACCTGGTAAGAAATCATTTACACCCAATAATTCTAAAACGTTCACATAATCAGCTTTCTGAAATGTCTTAATATTTACATGGTGCACCTCACACTGTCATCCAGCTGTTCTTTATTTTCACATTTATGATGGATAAAAAAAATAATACATGTCTTCTGTTATAGATCCTGACAAATGTGGATTCTGGAACAACTTGGTTGAAGCCTGCCATCTAGTGGACCAATATCCAGAAAAGCACAAATTATGTGATGGTAAGTTGGTGGTTGAAGATATCCCTCTAGTGGTGTGGGGGCTGTGCTTTGGCAAAGTGGGTGGGGTTATATCCTTCCTGTTTGGCCCTGTCCTGGGGTGTCCTCGGAGTGGGCCACAGTGTCTCCTGACCCCTCCTGTCTCAGCCTCCAGTATTTATGCTGCAGTAGTTTATGTGTCGGGGGGCTAGGGTCAGTTTGTTATATCTGGAGTACTTCTCCTGTCCTATTTGGTGTCCTGTGTGAATCTAAGTGTGCGTTCTCTAATTCTCTCCTTCTCTCTTTCTCTCTCTCGGAGGACCTGAGCCCTAGGACCATGCCCCAGGACTACCTGACATGATGACTCCTTGCTGTCCCCAGTCCACCTGACTGTGCTGCTGCTCCAGTTTCAACTATTCTGCCTTATTATTATTCGACCATGTTGGTCATTTATGAACATTTGAACATCTTGACCATGTTTTGTTATAATCTCCACCCGGCACAGCCAGAAGAGGACTGACCACCCCACATAGCCTGGTTCCTCTCTAGGTGTCTTCCTAGGTTTTGGCCTTTCTAGGGAGTTTTTCCTAGCCACCGTGCTTCTACACCTGCATTGCTTGCTGTTTGGGGTTTTAGGCTGGGTTTCTGTACAGCACTTTGAGATATCAGCTGATGTACGAAGGGCTATATAAATACATTTGATTTTATTTTATTTGATTAGGGTAGAGGACCAAACATAATAAAATTGAAAGATGACAAAAATAACATTTCTGGTGTCCCGTGATCCACTGGGCCAAACTTCTGTCACGCCTTACATCTAAGTAGGTGGTCGATGGGGACTACAGATGTTCACACATTTGTTGCAAACCTTGTGTGTCTGACTCGTGTTGATTGCATGAGCAAAATGTTCAGGGCGTTAAGAGATAAATAATATTGTTCTATTCAATACATTTCTTAGACATCTTAAAACCATGTGTCACATTTACCATTCCATCCAAGGACCAATTTTCAAAACAGCCGTGGCTTTACCATCAAGCTGAACAACCTGCTATGTATACAACACACTTCAACCAAATCAGAAAATAGCAACATTTTATTCAAAGGTTAGATGTAAAATGTATAAAAGTCACTCCACAACTGGTTGAAAATACAGAATAGGATTTAAAAACACATTGTGGTGCAGAGTTGAGACAGTAATAGTAAAACATTGCACGGTATTTCCTTTGGCGCCCTCTAATATATTAAATAATCTAAATATTATTGCTATCAGTTATCATACATCCATACACATTTGAAACAGTTTCATAGTTGAATACCTCTTAACTCACTTTCTACAAAGTAGGCTACTGACCTTGAGATACTGAGAAAGGTGAGGATTGTTGTTGTTGTTGTCGTCTAGTTGTTTAAAAACTCATTTGGGAGGTTATACAAAACACAGCTTAAAACACTGTCCTGAAACAGGTCAGTGTTGTATACAGTAATGCATGGTTCAGTTCCCTTTAAAACAGCCACTTCAAAACGTCACATAACTTAAGCCACCACTAGCTGACGCCCAATAGAAGTGAATGGGACATTGCATTTAGAAAGCACTTTCAAAAAGATTCCACTGGCGCAACGCAGCAATCAACATGCCCCTGAGTTTGATTTGATTGATTAGAAATGTTAATGGCAAGCCCACAGACAGGGCAATATTTTTAATTTAATCTTTATTTAACCAGGTAGGCTAGTTGAGAACAAGTTCTCATTTGCAACTGCGACCTGGCCAAGATAAAGCAAAGCAGTGTGACACAGACAACAGAGTTACACATGGAGTAAACAATAAACAATAATAAAATAATAAATAATAATAAAATTTGATTTGAAACAAGTCAATGACACAGTAGAAAAAATAAAGTCTATATACAGTGTGTGCAAAAGGCATGAGGAGGTAGGCAATAAATAGGCCATAGGAGCAAATAATTACAGTTTAGCAGATTAACACAAGTGATAAATGAGCAGATGATGTGCAAGTAGAGATACTGGTGTGCAAAAGAGCAGAAAAGTAAATACAATAAAAACAGTATGGGATGAGGTAGGTAGATTGGGTGGGCTATTTACAGATGGACTAAGTACAGCTGCAGTGATCGGTTAGCTGCTCAGATAGCTGATGTTTAAAGTTGGTGAGGGAAATAAGTCTCCAACTTCAGCGATTTTTGCAATTCGTTCCAGTCACTGTCAGCAGAGACCTGGTAGGAAAGGCGGCCAAATGAGGTGTTGGCTTTGGGGATGATCAGTGAGATATACCTGCTGGAATGTGTGCTACGGGTGGGTGTTGTTATCGTGACCAGTGAACTGAGATAAGGCGGAGCTTTACCTAGCATAGACTTATAGATGACCTGGAGCCAGTGGGTCTGGCGACGAATATGTAGCGAGGGCCAGCCGACTAGAGCATACAGGTCACAGTGGTGGGTGGTATAAGGTGATTTGGTAACAAAACGGATGGCACTGTGATAGACTGCATCCAGTTTGCTGAGTAGTGTTGGAAGCTAAATTTGTAGATGACATCGCCGAAGTCGAGGATCGGTAGGATAGTCAGTTTTACTAGGGTAAGTTTGGCGGCGTGAGTGAAGGAGGCTTTGTTGCGAAATAGGAAGCCGATTCTAGGTTTGATTTTGGATTGGAGATGTTTAATATGAGTCTGGAAGGAGAGTTTACAGTCTAGCCAGACACCTAGGTATTTATAGTTGTCCACATATTCTAGGTCGGAACCGTCCAGGGTGGTGATGCTAGTCGGGCGGGCGGGTGCGGGCAGCGAACGATCGAAAAGCATGCATTTGGTTTTACTAGTGTTTAAGAGCAGGAAGGAGTGTTGTATGGCATTGAAGCTCGTTTGGAGGTTAGTTAGCACAGTGTCCAAGGAAAGGCCAGATGTATACAGAATGGTGTCGCCTGCGTAGAGGTGGATCAAGGAATCGCCTGCAGCAAGATCGACATCATTGATATATACAGGGAAAAGAGTCGGCCAGAGAATTGAACCCTGTGGTACCCCCATAGAGAATGCCAGAGGTCCGGACAACATGCCCCCCGATTTGACACACTGAACTCTGTCTGAGAAGTAGTTGGTGAACCAGGCGAGGCAGTCATTAGAAAAACCAAGGCTATTGAGTCTGCTGATGAGAATACGGCGATTGACAGAGTCGAAAGCCTTGGCCAGGTCGATGAAGACGGCTGCACAGTACGGTCTTTAAACGATGACGGTTATGATATTGTTTAGTACCTTGAGCGTGGCTGAAGTGCACCATTGACTGGCTCGGAAGCCGGATTGCACAGCGGAGAAGTTACGGTGGGATTCGAAATGGTCAGTGATCTGTTTATTAACTTGGCTTTCGAAGACTTTAGATAGGAAGGGCAGGATGGATATAGGTCTGTAACAGTTTGGGTCCAGGGTGTCACCCCCTTTGAAGAGGGGGATGACCGCGGCAGCTTTCTAATCTTTAGGGATCTTGGACGATACAAAAGAGAGGTTGAACAGGCTGGTAATAGGGGTTGCAACAATGGCGGAGGATAGTTTTAGAAAGAGAGGGTCCAGATTGTCTAACGAGATATCATTTTCATTGTTCTGCTGTGTCCATTGATGTGTTTTGATTTAGAACTTGGAGCTCGGCCAAGGGAGGTTCTTCCTTCAACTTTTTGTTTTTACATATCCTGATGCATACCACCACCACCACCACCACCAGCCCCCCTACTGGTACCAGCCCAGCAAGATGTTCCACAAGTAGACCTGGAGAGACAGAAAAAAAAAGAACCGTTCTAGTACTAGATTATTTCCTGGTTCTAGTACTAACATATTAATGAACGCAAACTGCCATACAAGTAAACCCATGTGATGTAATGATTTCTCACGACAGGAAATTACTTGATAGCACTACTACAAAACTAACATTGACTTTGATATAATACTTGTAGTATTAGCTATGCAATATGGTGAAAAAAGTCAATGTACTGTAGAAAACATGTGGCTAACATTCCATCTAATGGGTATGCAGGCATTTGTTACAGCCCTGCTCAAACACCCAATTCTGCTTTTCAAAGTCCTATTGAGCAGTAGAATCTGGTGTGCTAAAGTATTGATATAAAATATTGAAACAATTACAAAAAACATTTTTAAAAAGGCCTAATTCCCACATTTAAAATTGAAGCAAGGTAATGGGATTAATATCTTAGAGTAGCGTATGCATTCAGGTTTCAGGGGAGATATATTGACATTAATTTATACATTTCCAGGCGTTCTATATTGCTAAGGTTCTCTGAATTATTGTAGGAAAGAATGCAATCTCAGCAGCTTTCATGTGGTCCAAAACTTGCGCAAATGACACCAAAATTACACTTCTACAAACGTAGTGCACCTGCAGCGCTGGAAAGGTGTTTAGGACATGTTCTATAGTTGCCATGTCGTCTCCCAGTAGCGGCCTAAGAACAGAGCTCCCGTAAATTTGTACATAGTTGTTTTGAATTATTCATTTTTGATAACATTGTGGTTTTTTTTGCATATATCTGGGGGTTTGAGCCACGGATTTGCAAATTAACTGACAGGTTAACACTTAGGCTGGCTAGCTAGCTGACTAGTGTTTTTGTTAGAAAAATGCATCTGGACACAGTACAATCTTTTTTGTTTATTTTGAGAACATCATTTTAGTTGGTGGCTGAAGTGTGAGAGGAATGAGACAGTGGAACCCAGCAGAGCTAAGGCAGAGGGCTCGTAGAGTGGACGACTGGCTACTATTCTGAACTTAGTGTGGTGAGATGTCTGGTGCGCAGAGCTGCTGAGGCATCACCCAAGTGGGTGCTACAGAGTGGAAGAGGAGAAGGCTATACGACTCAAGCTGGTTCCCAGACTTGCCATCTACAAAAACTTCAGCAGACAGCAGACTCCCTTATCGTTATCTACCATCCTCTGTCTCGCTCCCGTCGCTCAAGCCATGAACTGACACTCCATCTTTGGAGGATGCAGCTTTGAAAGACTTGACCTTTGCTTGTTTGTTTTGTTGCTCTTTAAGCACTTTGAAATTCTATGGAAAGTGTTAAAGAAATGTAATAAATTATTATTAATTAATACATAGTTAACTAGCGAGCTAACTTTTGATCTATCTAGCTAGGCCTAATGTTTACAATTTGACATCCAACCGCTAATGTATAGTCTCAACATTTAATACCATGCTGCTGCACTGACCCTGCTTCAGCACTTAAGGGTCTATCAGAGTATCAAACATGTACGCACAGCAGTGTTCTAAAATATTGGAGCATTGGGATCGAATTCAAGCAATTTCTATAACTGTCTAAACATTTAAATTAATAGAGGATGCATACTGGGAGATGAGTCTCAGAATTGCGTAGCTACAGTGCCTTGCGAAAGTATTCGGCCCCCTTGAACTTTGCGACCTTTTGCCACATTTCAGGCTTCAAAACAAAAAGATATAAAACTGTATTTTTTGTGAAGAATCAACAACAAGTGGGACATTTATTGGATATTTCAAACTTTTTTAACAAATCAAAAACTGAAAAATTGGGCGTGCAAAATTATTCAGCCCCCTTAAGTTAATACTTTGTAGCGCCACCTTTTGCTGCGATTACAGCTGTAAGTCGCTTGGGGTATGTCTCTATCAGTTTTGCACATCGAGAGACTGAATTTTTTTCCCATTCCTCCTTGCAAAACAGCTCGAGCTCAGTGAGGTTGGATGGAGAGCATTTGTGAACAGCAGTTTTCAGTTCTTTCCACAGATTCTCGATTGGATTCAGGTCTGGACTTTGACTTGGCCATTCTAACACCTGGATATGTTTATTTTTGAACCATTCCATTGTAGATTTTGCTTTATGTTTTGGATCATTGTCTTGTTGGAAGACAAATCTCCATCCCAGTCTCAGGTCTTTTGCAGACTCCATCAGGTTCTTCCAGAATGGTCCTGTATTTGGCTCCATCCATCTTCCCATCAATTTTAACCATCTTCCCTGTCCCTGCTGAAGAAAAGCAGGCCCAAACCATGATGCTGCCACCACCATGTTTGACAGTGGGGATGGTGTGTTCAGGGTGATGAGCTGTGTTGCTTTTACGCCAAACATAACGTTTTGCATTGTTGCCAAAAAGTTACATTTTGGTTTAATCTGACCAGAGCACCTTCTTCCACATGTTTGGTGTGTCTCCCAGGTGGCTTGTGGCAAACTTTAAACGACACTTTTTATGGATATCTTTAAGAAATGTCTTTCTTCTTGCCACTCTTCCATAAAGGCCAGATTTGTGCAATATACGACTGATTGTTGTCCTATGGACAGAGTCTCCCACCTCAGCTGTAGATCTCTGCAGTTCATCCAGAGTGATCATGGGCCTCTTGGCTGCATCTCTGATCAGTCTTCTCCTTGTATGAGCTGAAAGTTTAGAGGGACGGCCAGGTCTTGGTAGATTTGCAGTGGTCTGATACTCCTTCCATTTCAATATTATCGCTTGCTCAGTGCTCTTTGGGATGTTTAAAGCTTGGGAAATCTTTTTGTATCCAAATCCGGCTTTAAACTTCTTCACAACAGTATCTCGGACCCGCCTGGTGTGTTCCTTGTTCTTCATGATGCTCTCTGCGCTTTTAACGGACCTCTGAGACTATCACAGTGCAGGTGCATTTATACGGAGACTTGATTACACACAGGTGGATTGTATTTATCATCATTAGTCATTTAGGTCAACATTGGATCATTCAGAGATCCTCACTGAACTTCTGGAGAGTGTTTGCTGCACTGAAAGTAAAGGGGCTGAATAATTTTGCACGCCCAATTTTTCAGTTTTTGATTTGTTAAAAAAGTTTGAAATATCCAATAAATGTCGTTCCACTTCATGATTGTGTCCCACTTGTTGTTGATTCTTCACAAAAAAATACAGTTTTATATCTTTATGTTTGAAGCATGAAATGTGGCAAAAGGTCGCAAAGTTCAAGTGGGCCGAATACTTTCGCAAGGCACTGTATGTCACAATGGGACGCAGGACGACGTCTCAGCGTCTGGATTATGATTACGCTTTACTCTCCCGCTCCGGTCAGACGCATTTGAACAGAAACGCACATGATACAAACGTTGGCCTACACCAAAGAGACACAAACAAAACTTCCTGAAAGGATATTTCCCACTGATTTGTATAAAAAATGTCAAGCGTTGAGAGACGTTTGATCGAACGAGTACAGGAAAATCTTCATATTGGATTTTATTATTATTATTATTATTATTATTATTATTATTATTATTATTATTATTATTATTATGCACTACTACCGGCGGGAAAAGCAATATACATGCAACCCTACCCTGCAGTTGAAATTTGACCATTTTAACCCAACCCCTCCGAAAGACACGCATACATATACAGGTTGGACAGGTAGGAACCTGTCTAACCTGGAGCAGTTGTGTGTGTGTGGGGGGGGGGGGTTCACTTTCCTCACGACTCGGGATTCAAACTGGCAACCTTCTTGTTGTTGGCTCACCTCTCTAACCACTAGGCTACCTGCAGCCAGAGAGGTGCACCCTTCCTGGAGAGCCTGCATTACTAGGTTGATGCGTGCAGAGGACAGAGCAAGCCCCTACTCCATCTCCCCGTTCCAAAATACAATTTCATATATGGTCCCCAGATAAGGGACGTAGCAGATATTAAACTGACAGGAACAGATTTTTAAGAGATACTACACTTGATCTTAGCCAAAAGGCAGAGAAGCCAAAAAAGTTGAAAAGTATCTTGACTGTCAAACTAAATATATTTATGGCCAGAGGAGCCAGATGGGGGTAAATACACAACCATTCACATTCCAAAACATATTGGCACATAAACCAGATCTGACTCACTTCTAGCTCCTGATCAGAGGTGATCATGACATCGAGTTAGACAACTTTACTTTCTAGTTCTACATGACAGATCCCAAAATAACTTGGAATGTATTTGATTTCAAATACAAACAGGGATCCCGTTATCTCTCTGATTCAGAGGGGTTGGGTTAAATGAGGAAGACACATTTCAGTTGAAGGCATTCAGTTGTACAACTGACTAGATATCCCCTTTCCCTCATTTAGAATGTTGCTGTGTGTCAGTTCACAACACAGCTGTCTATGCGAGGTGAAAATGTGGCTTTTCAAAAAGACAGATCGGTAGGGTTTTCACTTTTGGTACAGTTCTGTTGGTTCTACTGCAACACACAAGCTCATTAAGTGCTTGGTAGATTTGTTATACTATTTGAACAGAGTTCTGCTATTACTGCACAACTCACAATCTACTTATACTTAAAGATCAGACGATGATTATACCTGGTGTGGTTGAAGATTGTTGTGGGGCTGCTGTGGTGGTCAGACTCTCAGTGCTACCTGAAAATATATCACAAGCAAAATACACTGTTGTCATGCTTGAATAACAATTATTTCTGCAGTACGAAGATGGTTCTTAATCTCAGCGTTTCCCAAACTTGGTCATGGGGACCCCAAGGGGTGTACGTTTTGGTTTTTGACTTAGCACTACACAGCTTATTTAAATAAGCTTGATGAAAGTAGATTATTTTAAATTAGCTATGTAGTGCTCGGGAAAAAATAACACCAACATGTGTATCCCCTGGGGTCCCCCGGTTGAAGTTTGGGAAACCCTGCATTATCTTCTTCCAGGTTAAAGATCAGGTGACAATAATACCTCCTCGTGTGGTTGTAGATGGTTGTGGGGCTGCTGTAGTGGTTGAACTCTCAGTCATGTCTGAAAATATACCATAAGAAAAAGCTTCATGAATTTGTGATAAATAGTGCTGCAATGTTTACAATAACCGCTTTATAACTGATATTTCATCCCTTCAGTACAGCTAAGCAACAGTGGAGCTTTAGAAACCGCTCCGTCACACTTTTCACTGAAGCTTTTTAATGCAAAAAAGAGGCTTCTTACTTGTCATTTCAAGTACAATTCTCAGTTGACCTGGAAGACCACCGTCTGAATAATAAACTGTATCTGTATCTTCTTTGGTTACATTGTGAATTACAACAGTACAGCCATTGGAGTCGTTTATCAGCTGGATCCTGCCCAGATAATTTGGCCCCTCGGTGATCACGTTGTTCTCATAAGTGACCACTGGGCCTTTCCTCTCTGTGCATAATCCGAAGTCCGACTCAGGACATTGGCCATCAGTTATTGGTATAGTTACGGACCCTCCTCTGGTTACACTAAGATAACGTATACCTGAGTGTAGCACTGTAAAAATGAGAGAAAAACACCCTTGTTATTTTTACCGCCACAGCAAAAGTTATTTAACATTATAATGTTGCTCCCGAGGCTCTCTTTCAAGATGCTAGTGCTATTTACATACACTTTCTCTCAGCCAACAAGGCAAGTAATTACATAAACAGAAGTCATGTAAAGCAGTATTGTTATGAATTGTATTAAAAGGTGTCTGACAGGATTATTTTTTTATAATTCATAAAAGATGCTGGGATTGTGTACAACAATCCCGACACTGTCTAACCGTTAATCATATATAATATGGTTTTGGAAAGCTCAAAATACCCTTATATCAATTGTACAGAAGATATATGTAGTACTGTGCACCATTTTAACACAGATTCCAACAGAGATGTTTTGCACTGCACATTTTCCCCAAACTTCATCACTTTCTGAGCAAATGGAAACATGGGAAGGAACAGAAAATAAACGTCCACTCAAACTATGTCCCACCAAAAACAAATACTGAAATATATGGTAAAACACAACAGTAAAAGTGTATATCTTCTATTTGTAAAGTCATTTAGGATGATAATTATGTTGATTACTGGTTTCCAAACCAGTATTGCAATTAAGGATAGAGCGTTTCACACCTTCAATTCCACTCAGCTAATTATAATGAAGTTGGTCAGAAAGGCAAACTTTACCAGCCACCAGCAGAAAACAAACATGCTTCGATGTCTCCAACTTACAATAGGAGTGTAACGGTACAGTACTCATACCGAACCGGTCGGGGACCTCGGTCCAGTCTGCACTGTGTATGAATACATTAAAAAAAAAGAACACTAGGCCTGTGCCTACTCCGCATTGTACAGTGATCTCCAAAAGTATTGGGAGGTTAAAGGTACAGACTCAGCGTTTTTCCCTCATATCGGGTGAACTGAATTACAGCACTTTTTGTACATAGTGCCCCCCCATTTGAGGGGACCAAAAGTATTGGGACAAATTCACTGAAATGTGTATTCAATTAGTCAAACGTGTAGTATTTGGTGTCATAAACCTGGCACGTAATGATGACATCAAACTTGTTACTTTACAAACCTTTTGGATGCATTATTTTGTGGCCAACAGAAATGAACAGTAAATAATGTATTGTGTAATTTTTATTGTAAATAAAAATAGAATGTTTCTAATCACTTCTAAATGAATGTGGATGCTACCATGATTATGGATAGTCTTGAATGAATCATGAATAATGATGAGAAAGTTAGACACATAAAATTGTCTGTAGCGGTGGTGTTCTCCATTCTGCTCTACGACCCCGACAAGCATCTTGGGGGACTCTGCCAACTTCTGTCTGTAGCGTCCAAACAGTTTGGGATACCCCTCTGTGGAAAGGTGAGACTCACAAACATGTACATGTGGCTTGTTTTTCTCTAAGACCATGGCCACAGGAAGTAGGAGTGCTGAGGGTGCTGCAGCACCCCCTGAAAAGTCTGAATATTAATATCAGAATTTCACAAAATTAGTTAATTGGACTCACTAGTCCTGTATTAGCAGACAGATATAGCCTTCTCTAGCACAGCCCCCCAAAAATGACAGCGCTGCAATATATATATTAGTGTATTGCAGAAATCATGCATGCATTGGATTGCAATGCAGGTGTGATAAAATAATCCAGTCCCGTTTAATGAATTATAGTGTAGGCTAATTCGAGACCGAGTGGCACAGTGTTTAAGACACTGCATCGCAGTGCTAGAGGAGTCAATTCCAGGCTGTATCACAACCAACCGTGACCGGGAGTCCCATAGGGCGGCGCACAATTGGCCCAGCGTCGTCCGGGTTAGGGAAGGGTTTGGCCATCATTGTAAATAAACGTGAATAATTTACAATAAAGGCCTACCCCGGCCAAACTTGGATGACACTGGGCCAATTGTGTGCCGCCCTATGGGACTCCCAATTGGATGTGATTCAGCCTGGATTTGAAACAGGGACTGTAGTGACACCTGCGCCACTCGGGGGCCCAGAAGAACACAGTGGCCTCCATTCTTAGACAAAGTTTGAGCTGGCCACCCAGACTCTTCCTAGAGCTGGCTGCCCGGCCAAACTTAGCAATCGGGGGAGAAGGGCCTTGGTCAGGGAGGTGACCAAGCACCTGATGGTCACCCTGACCGAGCTCCAGAGTTCCTCTGTGGATATGGGAGAACTTTCTAAAAGGACAACCATCTCTGCAGCACTCCACCAATCAGGCCTTTATGGTAGAGTGACCAAAGGGAAGCTACTCCTCAGTAAAAGGCACATGACAGCCCACTTGGTTTGGCAAAAAGGCACCTAAAGGACTCTGACCATGAGAAACAAAAATCTCTGGTCTGATGAAACCAAGATTGATCTCTAGTCTGAAAGCAAAGCGTCACACCTGGAGGAAACCTCGTACCGTCCCTATGGTACCCCCTGTATATAGCCTCACCACTGTTATTTTACTGCTGCTCTTTAATGATTTGTTATTTCTTATACATTTTTTACTTCACACTTACGTTTCTAACAACTGCATTGTAAATAAGCATTTCACTGTAAGGTCTGCACACCTGTTGTATTCGGCGCATGTGACAAAATTTGATTTACTTAATTAAAAACCAACCGGAGTTCGACTGGCTGGAAGACAGGAACCAGATGACTGCAACACTCAGACAACTAAAAAGAAATTGACAACTTGTTATCGACAAACTTTCATAACCAAGAGACTGTTAAGATATGTTATTAATATAAACGGTCATCAGACCTGTTTGAAACTTCATAACCAGAGCCATATAACTAAAGTTAACTGTTAATAGATGGCTCTGATCGTTTCAAGCTCATTTGGTCTCTGGCTTCGTATTGAACTTATCTGACGTTAACGTTACTTCATCATGGTCAAATTAGCTAACGTTACATAGATATTATAACTAGTGACCTATGTAGTCAGCTTTAACGTTAATGTAGGTTATCACAGACGCCGGTCAATAAAAAAAAAAAAACGCGACGTAGCCAGGTTAACTAGCTACAGGCCGAGAAGGTAGCTAGCGTTGACTTTGCTAGCTAGCTTGCCTGAGAGAGCAAACTCGCAGAAAATGTATACTTAACCTTGACTAAACAGTAGATATCGGTCAGAATTGATGCCACATACATCGACGAACAAGCAGAAGACTCACCTGCGGAAATTCATCTTGATTAATTAGTTACAGCTGAAAACGAATTTTAGTCCTGGAAATCTATAACCTAACTCGAACAGCACTAGCGGTATGCTGGAATATTGTAATGAAACAGCTATCGACTGTGCCGCAAAAGCATGCTAGTGGTAGGCGGAGTCAGAGGGAGCGTTCATTTTGTGCACTCGCTAGCTAATTTGTCCTATTTAGCTAGCTTGCTGTTGCTAGCTAGTTTGTCCTGGGATTTAAACATTGAGTTGTTATTTTACCTGAAATGCACAAGGTCCTCTACTCCGACAATTAATCCACACATTAAATGGTCAACCTAATCGTTTCTAGTCATCTCTTTTGGGGACAGGTCGATACATTTATGCACGATGGCGCACGCGCGCAGCCAGTTTGGGTTCTGTGTTAGGCTACTCCTGTCTGGCAGACTATATCGGAACAAGGGGTCCGATACCAACAGGTTTAGACCATTTCTGTCTACAAGCCGTCAGACTGCTGAACACTTGAACTGGATCTGCTCTGATTCTCTGCACCTTAACACACACCCACACAGACATCCACAAACACACACATTAAATCAAATGAAAGTTTATTTGTCACGTGCGCCGAATACAACAGGTGTTTCACCTTACAGTGAAATGCTAACTTACAGGCCCTAACCAACAGTGCAATTTAAGTTTTTGTTTAAAGGTATTAGGTGAACAATAGATAAGGAAAGAAATAACAACAACAGTGAAAAATAACAGTAGAGTTACCTGTTCAGGAGTCTTATGGCTTGGGGGTAAAAACTGTTGAGAAGCCTTTTGGTCCTAGACTTAGCGTTCCGGTAGAGAGAACAGTCTATGACTGGGGTGGCTGGAGTCTTTGACCATTTTTAGGGCCTTTGACTGACACCGCCTGTAGAGGTCCTGGATGGCAGGCAGCTTAGCCCCAGTGATGTACTGGGCCATACGCACTACCCTCTGTAGTGCCTTGCGATAGAAGGCTGAGCAGTTGTCGTACCAGGCAGTGATGCAACCAGGCAGAATGCTCTCAATGTTGCAGCTGTAGAACCTTTTGAGGATCTGAAGACCCATTGAAAATCTTTCAGTTTCCTAAGGGGGAATATGCTTTGTCATGCCCTCCTCACGACTGTCTTGGTGTGTTTGGACCATTCTAGTTTGTTGGTGATGTGGACACCAAGGAACTTGAAGCTCACAACCTGCACCACTACAGCCCGTCGATGAGATTGGGAGCGTGCTCGGTCCTCCTTTTCCTGTAGTCCACAATCAACTCCTTAGTCTTGGTTACAGTGAGGGACCGGTTGTTATTCTGGCACCACCAGGCTAGGTTTCTGACCTCCTCCCTATAGGCTGTCTCGTCGTTGTCGTGATCAGGCCTGTCGTCTGGCCACCCAGTCGTGGGTGAACAGGGAGTACAGGAGGGGACTGAGCACGCACCCCTGAGGGGCTCCGGTGTTGAGGATCAGCATGGCAGATGTGTTGCTACCTACTCTCACCACCTGGGGGCAGCCTGTCAGTAAGTCCAGGGTCCAGTTGCAGAGGGAGGTGTTTAGTCCCAGGGTCCTTAGCTTAATGCTACACACACATCACAGCTGCTGCTACCAGACTCTTATTATGATTGCTAAGTAGCCTAGGCTGCTGCACAATTTAAACACTTGACCCCCAACACCCCACCCCCTTCCCAAAAATTGTGCCTTCCTGTGTTATACTGATGCTAACATGTTTATTCTATTCTACTGAGCCATTTACTTTGTTTGTATACACTACGTGACCAAAAGTATGCGGACACCTGCTCATCGAACATCTCATTCCAAAATCATGGGCTTTAATATGGAGTTGGTCCCCCGTTTGCTGCTATAACAGCCTCTACTCTAGATGTTGGAACATTGCTACAGGGATTTGTTTCCATTTAGCCACAAGAGCATTAGTGAAGTCGGGCACTGATGTTGGGCGATTAGGCCTGGATTGCAGTCGGTGTTCCAATTCATCCCAAAGGTGCTCAATGGGGTTGAGGTCAGGGAGCTGTGCAGGCCAGTCATGTTCTTCCACAGCGATCTCGACAAACCATTTATGTATGGACCTCGCTTTGTGCATGGGGGCATTATCATTCTGAAACAGTAAAGTGCCTTCCTCAAAAAGTTGGAAGCGCCGAATCGTCGAGAATTACATTGCATTTTTTTCATTTTTTTTATTTCACCTTTATTTAACCAGGTAGGCTAGTTGAAAACAAGTTCTCATTTGCAACTGTGACCTGGCCAAGATGAAGCAAAGCAGTTCGACAACTAAAACAACACAGAATTACACATGGAATAAACATACATACAATCAATAATACAGAAGAAAAATCTATATTCAGCATGTGGAAATGAGGTAGGATAAGAGAGGTAAGGAAATAAATAGGCCATTGTGCCGAAGTAATTACAATATAGCAATTAAACACTGGAATGGTAGGATGTGCAGAGTGTGAATGTGCACGTTGAGATACTGGGGTGCAAAGGAGCAAGACAAATAAATAAATAAATACAGTATGGGGATGAGGTAGATTGGATGGGCTATTTACAGATGAGCTAAGTACAGGTGCAGTGATCTATGAGCTGCTCTGACAGCTGGTGCTTAAAGCAAGTGAGGGAGGTAAGAGTCTCCAGCTTAAGAGATGTTTGCAATTCGTTCCAGTCATTGGCAGCAGAGAACTGGAAGGAGAGGCCGTCAAAGGAAGAATTGGCTTTGGGGGTGATCGGTGAGATATACCTGCTGGAGCGCATGCTATGGGTGGGTGCTGCTATGGTGACCAGTGGGCTGAGATAAGGCGGGGCTTTACCTAGCAGAGACTTGTAGATGACCTGGAGCCAGTGGGTTTGGCGACAAGTATGAAGCGAGGGCCAGCCAACGAGAGCATACAGGTCGCAGTGGTGGGTAGTATATGGGGTTTTGGTAACGAAACAGATGGCACTGTGATAGACTGCATCAAGTTTGTTGAGTAGAGTGTTGGAGGCTATTTTGTAAATGACATCATTGAGGATCGGTAGGACGGTCAGTTTTACGAGGGTATGTTTGGTAGCATGAGTGAAGGATGCTTTGTTGCGAAATAGGAAGCCGATTCTAGATTTAATTTTGGATTGGAGATGTTTAATGTGAGTCTGGAAGGAACGTTTACAGTCTAACCAGACACCTAGGTATTTGTAGTTGTCCACATATTCTAAATCAGAACTGTCCAGAGTAGTGATGCTGGACGGGCGGGCGGGTGCGGGCAGCGATCGGTTGAAGAGCATGCATTTAGTTTTACTTGCATTTAAAAGCAGTTGGTGGCCACGGAAGGAGGTGTATGGTATTGAAGCTCATCTGGAGGTTAGTTACACAGTGTCCAACGAAGGGCCAGAGGTATACAGAATGGTGTCGTCTGCGTAGAGGAGGATCAAAGAATCACCAGCAGCAAGAGCGACATCATTGATGGACATCAATGGGGCAAAAAAGTATTTAGTCAGCCACCAATTGTGCAAGTTCTCCCACTTAAAAAGATGAGAGAGGCCTGTAATTTTCATCATAGGTACACTTCAACTATGACAGACAAAATGAAAAAAAAAATTCAGAAAATCACATTGTAGGATTTTTAATGAATTTATTTGCAAGTGGTAAGGGTAGTGGTAAGGGTAGGTAACAACAAATCCGACACATTGATCATCAACATGGGGGCCCCTCACGGGTGCGTGCTCAGTCCCCTCCTGTGCTCCCTGTTCACTCATGACTGCACGGCCAGGCACGACACCATCATTAAGTTTTCTGATGACACAACAGTGGTAGGCCTGATCACCGACAACGATGGTACAGATTATAGGGAGGAGGTCAGAGACCTCACCATGTGGTGCAAGGACAACCTCTCCCTCAGTGTGATCAAGACAAAGGAGATGCTTGTGGACTACATGAAAAAGGGAACCGAGCACACCCCCATTCTCATCAATGGGGCTGTAGTGGAGCAGGTTGAGAGCTTCAAGTTTCTTGGCGTCCACATCAACAACAAACTAACATGGTCCAAGCACATCAAGACAGTCGTGAAGAGGGCACGACAAAACCTATTCCCCCTTTGGCGTGGATCCTCAGATCCTCAAAAAGATTTTACAGCTGCACCATCGAGAGCATCCTGACGGGTTGCATCACTGCCTGGTATGGCAACTGCTCGGCCTCCGACCGCAAGGCAGTACAGAGGGTAGTGCGTACGGCCCAGTACATCACTGGGGCCAAGCTTGCTGCCATCAAGGACTTCTATACCAGGCGATGTCAGAGGAAGGCCCTAAACATTGTCAAAGACTCCAGCCAGAGGCTTCTAAACAGCTTCTACCCCCAAGCTATAAAACTCCTGAACAGCTAATCAAATGGCTACCCAGACTATTTGCACCCCCCCACACGCTGCTACTATTCTGTTATTATCTATGCATAGCCACTTTAACAACCCTACCTGCATGTACATAATCATCTCAATTACCTCGACATCGGTGCCCCCGCACATTGACACATTGACTCGGTACCTGTACCCCCTGTATATAGCCCCGCTATTGTTATTTACTGCTGCTCTTTAATTACTTGTTATTCTTACCTCTTTTTAAAAATTATTTTTAATTTTTAGGTATTTTCTAAAAAACTGCGTCGTTGGTTAAGGGCTTGTAAGTAAGCATTTCACTGTAAGGTCTACCTACACCTGTTGTATTCTGCGCATATGACAAATAAAATTTGATTTGATCTAGGATCAGTCGTGATGGATCATATGCAGAGGCCGTAAAACAGATTGGTAGAACTACAGCGCGGACTGATGGAGTTTACATGGATGTACCTGTAGTAGTTGGACCTACTGTCAGACTGATGGAGTTTACATGGATGTACCTGTAGTAGGTGGACCTACTGTCAGACTGATGGAGTTTACATGGATGTACCTGTAGTAAGTGGACCTACTGTCAGGCCGATGGAGTTTACATGGATGTACCTGTAGTAAGTGGACCTACTGTCAGGCTGATGGAGTTTACATGGATGTACCTGTAGTAAGTGGACCTACTGTCAGGCCGATGGAGTTTACATGGATGTACCTGTAGTAAGTGGACCTACTGTCAGGCTGATGTAGTTTACATGGATGTACCTGTAGTAAGTGGACCTACTGTCAGACTGATGGAGTTTACATGGATGTACCTGTAGTAGGTGGACCTACTGTCAGACTGATGGAGTTTACATGGATGTACCTGTAGTAAGTGGACCTACTGTCAGGCCGATGGAGTTTACATGGATGTACCTGTAGTAAGTGGACCTACTGTCAGGCTGATGGAGTTTACATGGATGTACCTGTAGTAAGTGGACCTACTGTCACACTGATGGAGTTTACATGGATGTACCTGTAGTAAGTGGACCTACTGTCAGACTGATGGAGTTTACATGGATGTACCTGTAGTAAGTGGACCTACTGTCAGGCTGATGGAGTTTACATGGATGTACCTGTAGTAGGTGGACCTACTGTCAGACTGATGGAGTTTACATGGATGTACCTGTAGTAAGTGGACCTACTGTCAGACTGATGGAGTTTACATGGATGTACCTGTATTAAGTGGACCTACTGTCAGGCTGATGGAGTTTACATGGATGTACCTGTAGTAAGTGGACCTACTGTCAGGCTGATGGAGTTTACATGGATGTACCTGTAGTAAGTGGACCTACTGTCAGGCTGATGTAGTTTACATGGATGTACCTGTAGTAAGTGGACCTACTGTCAGACTGATGGAGTTTACATGGATGTACCTGTAGTAAGTGGACCTACTGTCAGGCTGATGGAGTTTACATAGATGTACCTGTAGTAAGTGGACCTACTGTCAGGCTGATGGAGTTTACATAGATGTACCTGTAGTAAGTGGACCTACTGTCAGGCCGATGGAGTTTACATGGATGTACCTGTAGTAAGTGGACCTACTGTCAGGCTGATGGAGTTTACATGGATGTACCTGTAGTAAGTGGACCTACTGTCAGGCTGATGGAGTTTACATGGATGTACCTGTAGTAAGTGGACCTATTGTTTGGCTGGTGCATCTGGTGGTCCTGGCAGGGTTTCGAGGCCCGTTTAGAAATCTTGTGCTCATGAATGTGTGGTGTTAAAGGACACTGAAAATGAATAAAGTTAACTTCATAGCTTTTATTGTTAAGGTTGTCAGTACGCCTCGGGTTGTGGAAAGCACAAATGCTAGGTTGAAGGTTATTGTGGAGAAGGCAAAAGAGATCATGCGGATAACAGATGTTACTGTTTTTGGGGGAGGGGGGAGGGGGGGTGGTAGAGGGTAGGGATTTATTTGGTTTTGAATGTTATTTTCATGATACTACAGAATTGGGCAGATCAAGATTGATAGTACATTCCAGCCCAGTAGTTGGCAGCATGCACTTTAAACGTTTGTTTTCGGCCCCCATGATATCATAGAAGAAGAAGATGTGTAGAAGGCGTATGATATGATGTGGAAGCAGGGAGTGTTAATCAAGCTTGATATTATGGGGTAGGAGGAATAACGTTCAACTGAATAAAGGATTTCCTGTTTGGAAGGTCTATCCAGGTGAGGGTGAGAAAGTCACTATCAGGCAGCTAGCTAGCTACCTGGTGGATAATGGTACACCACAGGGGAACGTGATTAATCCTCTGTTGTTCTCAATCATGATCAATTATGTTTACTCTCAGGTACAGCCGGATATTGGGAGGTCGTTACTTGCAGAAATGTGCCATACATAGTCAGGAAGGTACAGAAAGCAATAGATGAGGTAGATCGGTGGCCATTAATGTGGGGATTCAGGTTCTCTAGAGAAAACTCAGACAGTGTTCTTTACCTGGAAGAAGGTGAGGTATGCTTGAGGTTGTATGGGAGAAACTTGGAGAGGGTGGGGGCCTTCAGGTTCCTTGGGGTATACTTTGACACTAGACTGACATGGGCAGAACACATTGAGAGAGTGGTGGGAAAGTGTAAGAATGTCTCATCCTACAGGCATGTTGGGAACATGAGCAAAGACAGAACACAAGCTTTGGGTGTGTAATACCCAGTATGGAAGGTAGTTTAGTCCAACGGTAGCTTTTCATGTAAAACCACCATGGCTACTCCCACCTCCAGTAGTTGATCTAGAAGAGTGTTGAGCCATCTGATTTGTTTAACAGACATCTGTTTTTTTCCCCTTAACTAGGTAAGTTAGTTAAGAACAAATTCTTATTTTCAATGACAGCCTAGGAACAGTGGGTTAACTGCCTTGTTCAGGGGCAGAATGACAGATTTTTACCTTGTCAGCTCGGGGATTTGATCTTGCAACCTTTTGGTTACTATTCCAACACCACTAGGCTACCTGCCACCTCCTGTCCTTGGATATTGTGTATCAGGATTTTGTGGCCATTTACACAGATGGTTCAAAAGATGGTCAGCATTTGTAGTGCAGGAATGTGGGGTGGAAGTCAGGAAACGTATTACAGACCCTATGGCTGTATATACGGCAACATTGATGGCCATACTGTTGGTCTTGCAGTGGGTGGAGGAAGTCAAGCCAGAAAGAGTAGTTATTTGCTCTGATTCATGTGCAGTGTTAATGAGTCTCCAGTCCTTTAGATCACGTAGCAGACAAGACCTGCTTATGAGGTGCTACAAACCCATTGCAGGATTAGACAGATGGGTATTCAGATAAGATTTACTTGGGTCCCAGCCCATGAGGGGTGGAAGGGAACGAGGCAGTTGATGTACTGGCTAAACAAGCACTAAGAAATGGGGATGTTGTAGTTTCAATGAGCAAGGCAGAGGCAAAAAGACTGATATGGACAGTGATGGTGCAGAGATGGCAGGAGCAGTGGAATAGATATACTAAGGGCAGGCATTTATTTCAAGTACAGAGGAAAGTCGGGGAGGGGAGGACAGCAGGAAGGGACAGAAGAGAGGAGTCTATTTTTTACAAGATTAAGGGTGAGACACAGCCGGTTAAATAAGACTTAAATGTGACAGGAAAGCATCCAACAGGAAAGTGTGATTATTGCCAGGAAACAAAGACCGTGAAGCATGTATTGCTACAGTGTGGGCAGTATCAGAGGGAAAGAAAGAGGCTGATATCTAGTATGAGGGAGAAGGGGATACAGGAAATTATTTTAAAGAGTGGATTGAGTAGAACGTCATTAGATATAGTCTCAAATATTTTCTATTTTTTTAAGAGCAACGGGGCTGTCAGATAGGATTTAGTTTCTCTCTGTCTCACACTCCAGTACAGTAGGTGGCGGTAATGCACCACAACGTTGGATGCCAACCGCCGATAATCTCCACCGAAGAAGAAGTAGTAGTAGTAGGTGGCGATAATGCAACATTTATTGGATGCCAACCGCTGTTAAACTTCATCGAAGAAGAAGTGAGGCATCGCTTGAAAGCTGTCAAAAGGGAAAGAGGCGAAAAGACGTCAACAAAACGATATAGCCACTTCGTAAGTAACTTGTTGCTTAATTATCATCGACAGTTATATATCTGGTATAATGACTACAGTACTAGCTAGCTGAGTCACGGGGGGCATTGATTACATACAAAAATGGCACGAATACAGACTTGATTACATAGCTAACTAGCGTTACCAGTCTTAGCTAGTACAGCCGGGTTTGCAAACGTAGCTAGCTAACGTTACTGTTGTGTGTTCAGCTATCTAGCTATGATGGCAATGTTATTTATTATTATTATTGCTCTGTTATTTAAGATGGCATAGGTAGTTAACTATAGCTAGTATTATTCGAGGTGTTCGGATAAAATAGCTAACGTAGCTAGCTAATTTAACCTAGCTTTCTGATTTATTCACACTAATGTTAGCTAGTTTTGATCATGGTTTTGAAGCCGACAACAAATTAAGTCTTCTCTCCCTGCTCTGTGGATAAGAGGGCCGAGGTTCAACCCTCATGTTGACACAACGACATATCAGGGCTTTAAAAGAATAGGACAATCAACATCTCGCAAGATGTAACATTGATTTGATGAAAGACTGCTGCGTGCATCTGCATCTGCAACAGTTTACAACTCTCGTCAATGCAGGATGTGAGTGTTCACTTAGCCCTATAAATAGTATGCGAAATTCATTATATTAATAACACATATTTACATTTGGATGTAATTGTTTATTTATGTTATGCTTTAATAGACATTCATTACACACACAAAAAGACTATGTAAATGTTTATTAGTATAATGAATTTGATCATGAATCTCAGTTCCATTACACAAGTTATTGGACGAAGATGTCTTATGTATGGGGGGGGGGGGGGGGGGGGGTGTAGTGTTCCCACACGGACATATCTCCATGTTACACTGCGTGAATATGGAAGACAGAGGGACCACCTATGCTAATTAGCTATCTAGAATGCTCAGAACACCTGTGTGTAACGAAGGCAGCCAGAATCTTACTGAAAGATACTGTTGGCTGCAACTGATAAAGCCGGGTTGAAACAGTGCACAGTAAGTGTTTTTTGCATTTGTGAAATAATTGATCTGATATGAAAGTAGAGGGCTTTATGGTTCTAGGACTGTATCGCAAGTGACAATTGATTAAAGTTTAGATGGAGTGATGGGCT